>NC_069502.1:946436008-946736008 GCF_027579735.1 Bombina bombina | reverse complement strand
ACAGCTATGCAACTGCCAGTGATTTATAGCAATCACTGGCAAGCTAGGGGTTAATGGCTCTGAAAATTAAATTAAATTAACTAAATTAATTAACTAAATTAACTAGCAAAAAAGTACAGCTATGCTACTGCCAGTGATTTATAGCGATCACTGGCAAGCTAGGGGTTAATGGCTCTGAAAATTAAATTAAATTAACTAAATGTTTCTGAAAAGAGCCTTTGGGTTTTTAAAAAATTACAACAACAAAATTAACCCCTAAAAAAATGCACAGACAGCAAAAAAGTACAGCTATGCAACTGCCAGTGATTTATAGCGATCACTGGCAAGCTAGGGGTTAATGGCTCTGAAAATTAAATTAAATTAACTAAATTAATTAACTAAATTAACTAGCAAAAAAGTACAGCTATGCTACTGCCAGTGATTTATAGCGATCACTGGCAAGCTAGGGGTTAATGGCTCTGAAAATTAAATTAAATTAACTAAATGTTTCTGAAAAGAGCCTTTGGGTTTTTAAAAAATTACAACAACAAAATTAACCCCTAAAAAAATGCACAGACAGCAAAAAAGTACAGCTATGCAACTGCCAGTGATTTATAGCAATCACTGGCAAGCTAGGGGTTAATGGCTCTGAAAATTAAATTAACTAAATGTTTCTGAAAAGAGCCTTTGGGTTTTTAAAAAATTACAACAACAAAATTAACCCCTAAAAAAATGCACAGACAGCAAAAAAGTACAGCTATGCAACTGCCAGTGATTTATAGCGATCACTGGCAAGCTAGGGGTTAATGGCTCTGAAAATTAAATTAAATTAACTAAATGTTTCTGAAAAGAGCCTTTGGGTTTTTAAAAAATTACAACAACAAAATTAACCCCTAAAAAAATGCACAGACAGCAAAATGCAGCAAAAAAAAAGTGCACCTATGCTACTGCCAGTGATATATAGTGATCACTGGCAAGCTAGGGGTTAATGGCTCTGAAAATTAAATTAAATTAACTAAATGTTTCTGAAAAGAGCCTTTGGGTTTTTAAAAAATTACAACAACAAAATTAACCCCTAAAAAAATGCACAGACAGCAAAATGCAGCAAAAAAAAAAGTGCACCTATGCTACTGCCAGTGATATATAGTGATCACTGGCAAGCTAGGGGTTAATGGCTCTGAAAAGAGCCTTTGGTTCTATATTTTTTAACAAATAAAAGAAATAAATCTCTCTCTCTGCTAAATACAGGTCTCTCTCTCTCTCCAACAAAATGCAAGTGAGGAGAGGGAGGGAGATCCACACTGATCATAGTCAATATTTACAAATATTGACATGATCAGACAAATGGGGTATTTTATTATTATTTTTTTTTTAGGGTGGGAGGCTCAGATTGGGTGACCCTAGCTTGCCCCTATGATGATGCAGGCTAGGGACACCCCCAGAGGCCCCATGATGCATTGGGCATCGCCATCTTGGATGCCTAGTGAAGGGGGGGGGGGGGCTATTTAGGGCTTTTTTTATTTTAATCGTTTTTTTTTTTTTCCTTTTTTCCTTTTATTTTACAACTAACTAAGTGCCTCGACCCACCGAGGCACTTAGCACACAAGCAGAGCATCGGAAGCGTGTCCGATCGCTTCCGATGCTCTGAAACACTGCCGGGCTCCACGTGGAGCGAAACCGGAAGTGATCACTCGTGGGGGAGTGATCAATCCGGTCCCGGCACTCGGGAACAGTATTGCAGGATGCCTAGACCTCAAGGCAAGCCTGCAATACTGTTAGAGCAGCTGGAAGCGATTTCGATCGCTTCCAGTGCTCTGTTAAACCGACGACGTATGCCATACGTCCTCGGTCGTTAAGTGCTTTTTTTCTGAGGACGTATGGCATACGTCGTCGGTCGTTAAGGGGTTAAATACAGTTGAACTGTATAATTGACAAATACATAATGAAAAGCGAATGCAATAGAACAAACAAGTAGTAGATTTTTTTTCCTCTGGCAAATTTCAAAGTTAATTCCATTTCCCCTCTCCTGTATCATGTTACAATCATCAGCCAATCACAAAATACATATACATATATACTGTGCACTGTTGCACATGCTCAGTGGGAGTTGGTGCCCAATAAAGTAAGTATATAAAATGATTGTGCAAATTTTGATAATGAAAATAAAATTGGATCTGCAATGTGTAGAAATAAATGGATGAATGTAACTGGAGCTTGACATTTTTCAATATTAAAACAACTGTTCAGAAATGGCTAACCTTGGTACTTGCAATCTGACATAGATGCTTTATTGTTTGCTGGTTTGTCTATGGAAAAAGAACAGTATTATTATGTTCTGGAACATACAAAACAATACAGTTTGGGGTATAACTGAGGCACAAAGTGATGTAACTGTTGACAGTAACTGAAAATAATAGTTACCAAGGGTAAAAATAAATCAGAACTATTATTCATAAAAGCTGATTTAATCAAAATGCCTTGCAGCTAAAAAAAATATAGCAAAACTTCATTATTTGCAAGATTTATAATGAAATATCAGTGTTTTCCTTACAGCCATGCTCCTAGTATTGCAAGCCAGATGCCATGATAGCCAATAAGTAATCATTTTTCATCTACAGAATGCAATCAGCACATAACACCCAGCAACTTTAATTTATGGCTATGGAAACATTTTTTTTCCCAGACTCATTAACTTTTATAATGTAACAATATTCACTCTGATATTGAAAATGCAGGAGAAGCAATTTAGAAACCACTATTGTTCATCAGCAGTTTGTAATTTAAAAAGTGTTTTTTTTTATTTTATGTCTTTTGAATTACAGAAGGAAGTGTGAATAGTTCCTAACAAACTAAGCCCAAAATGTACACACTATTGGGTTTACATAATTCATTTTACTGCAATATGTACAGTAAATAAAACTTAATATGCCCTAGTAAAATAGATCACCTTTCTTTACTATTTTTTTTTTTTTTATAGAAGCGTTTAGCAACTTAGGTTAGTTATTCCTCTTTGCTAATTATCAAAGACATATACAGGGTTTAAAAAGGTATTTTCTGCCTCTTTCCTGTTTTGCTAGTGGTTTGCAAGTAGATGTTAATTAAATGTTTACTTAAAGGGACAGTCAACACCAGAATTTTTATTGTTTAAAAAGATAGATAATCCCTTTGTTGCCCATTCCCCAGTTTTGCATAACCAACAGTTATAATAATACACGTTTTACCTCTGATTACCTTGTATCTAAGCCTCTGCAAACTGCCCCCTTAGTTTAGTTCTTTTGACAGACTTGAATTTAGCCAATCAGTGCTGACTCCTAGGTAACTTCACGTGCCTGAGCTCAATGTTATCTATATGACGCACATGAACTAACGCCCTCTGGTGGTGAAAAAACTGTCATTAAAAACTATAAAGCAAACAAACAGTAACAATATTAATCCATATGGTCTCCAATTAAGGTCGGTGGATTAAAGGAACAGTCAACACCAGAATTTTTGTTGTTTAAAAAGATAGATAATCCCTGTATTACCCATTACCAACTTTTGCATAACCAACACAGATATAATACATGTTTTACCTCTGTAATTACCATTTATCTATGCCTCTGCAAACTGCCCCCTTATTTCAGTTCTTTTGACAGACTGCATTTTAGCCAATCAGTGCTGACTCCTAGGTAACTTCACGTGTGTGAGCTCAATGTTATCTATATGACTCACATGAACTAAAAAGTGTCAAAATGCATTTAGATTAGAGACGGCCTTTAAAGTCTAAGAAATTAGCATATGAGCCTACCTAGGTTTAGCTTTCAACTAAGAATACCAAGAGAACAAAGCAAAATTGGTGATAAAAGTATATAGTAAAGTTGTTTAAAATGACATGTCCTATTTGAATCATAAAAGTTTTTATTGGACTTGACTGTCCCTTTAAAGGGCTAATCATTTACTACATAAGTCTGTAGAGGTAAGGAAAGAAAAGCCATTTACTGTATTAAGCTACAAGATCATTTATCCATAAATCATGGAGAAATGTTTACAGTAAAAAAGAACCAGAGAGTCCTCACGGTTTGCAAATTAAACCAAAGTTCTAATTCAGTGTTGCTCCATTATTTATGTGTGTGTGTGGTCTGATTAATTAGGACATTTTGCCATTACAACAATCTCCCTTTGTAACTATGAGTTTAAAGGGATAGGAAACCCAAACATGTTCTTTTGTGATTCAGACAGAGAATACCATTTCAAAAAATCTCCAACTTCTATTATCAAATTTGCTTCATCCCCATGATATGCTGTATAAAGAGATACCTAGGTAGGTGTCTGGAGCACTACGTGGCAGGAAATAGTGCTGCCATCTAGTGCTCTTGAAAGCAAATCTGCTGCCATATAGTGCTCCAGAAATGGTCCGGGTCCTAAGTATACGTCCCTATTTTGTCAAAAATAAATACCAAGAGAACAAAGAAAAATTGATAATTGAAGTAAATTAGAAAGTTGTTTAAAATTGTATGCTCAAGAAAAACTTTGGGTTTTCTATCCCTTTAACATCAAAGGGTTAAACACAAAATAAGCGTATGATTAGCACCGTACCCTCTAAGGCGGCCGTTGCTAAGCCCTTAACAATGACCGCTGTCTACTTCTTGAGGTGTGGTGGCACACGTCTTGCTGACAGCGGTTAGACTGGCTATTTCTGTATGCCTCAGCAGTGAGGCGGCGCAGAAAAACCAATATGGAGGCCACCCCAGGCAAGTGATCGCAGGGATAGGGTGTCCCAGTGATCACATCTGTCAGTGGGGTACCGTCATTACATAAGACACATGTTGATTTGAAATGTTAAAGCAGACTAAACATTATAATATGTAGTTCTAATTGAAACTTTACAAAAATAATTACATTTTGTTTTATAAAATTGATGTTAATTGATTTACTTAAAGGGACAGTCTAGTTAAAATTAAACGTCATGATTAAGATAGGGAATGTAATTTTAAACAACTTTCCAATTCACTTTTATCATCAACTTTGCTTTGTTCTCTTTGTTGAAAGCTAAACCTAGGTAGGCTCATATGATAATTTCTAAAACCTTGAAGGTCACCCCTTATTTCAATGCATTTGGCAGTTTCTCACAGCTAGAGGGCGTAATTTCATGTGTTTCATATAGATAACACTGTGACCACACCCTGGATTTACAAGTGAGAGTCAAAATTCAAAGTCAATTGACTCAGCACACAACGGTCCCTGTGCCAGCTACCCAAGAGACCCACTCAAGTCTCTAAAGCATACATCCAAAAAAAATCCAAAGAGAGTAGCAGCAAACAATTGTGTTTATTAGGCACAACACAACATTAACAGCAACGTTTCGGTATTGCTACCTTATTCATGCTAAACATCATACTGAAATGATTCTATTTAAACCTAAACACCACTAGGTGGCGCTGCACATGCAACTTCCTATTAACCCTTTACATCAAAATAATTACACATTTTACATCAAAACAATTAAAAACAATTCTATACTCTATTAGTTATAATTTAGTTACAGTTATAATAACAAATATACATTTATAGAATCATATTACAATCTCAGGTACAGACTAATCAATAGAAAATTAATTTATAGAAAAACAGACATATCAAGGTCTTTATTTAACCCATTCGGTTCCATAGTGCCTAATTTCCAAATCCAAAAACTTTCTCTCTGTTTAAGGAGAAGTTCTCTATTCCCTAACTTTCTTGGCATTTCTATTTTCTCAATAATTTGAAAACGCAATTGCCCAATTGAATGGCCCATTTCTACAAAATGCTGTGCTACTGGCGCTTTAAAATTCTTAATTCGAATGGAGCTTTTATGTTCAATTATCCTATCTTTGATAGTTCTAGTCGTCTCTCCGACATAGCCCCGCCCACATGGGCATTTAATTAAGTACACCACATAGGTGGTTAAGCAAGTGTGAAAGCCATTAATTTTAAACTTCTTTCCAGTAATTGGATGAACAAATGTGGGCCCTTTAATTATGTTGTTACAACAAGAGCATCCCAAGCAGGGATAACACCCCTCATTCTTACTTTTAATAAATCTTTGTGTTGGCCTAATGTTTGTCCCTATGTCTGCTCTAACTAGTTGTTGTTTCAAATTAAAACTCTGTTTATACGCAGGCATGGGTAAATTCTTAAATTCCTTAATTTGGGGGTTACATTCAGAGAGTATTGACCAATGCTTTCTCAGGATGCGTTGGATTTGGTTAGACTGGGAATTAAATTCAGATACAAATATGAGGCGATCCTCTTTATTATTTTGTTTCTGTTTTACTCTAAGTAAACTTTCTCTAGAAACAGAAAGCGCATGATTAATTTCAGCTTCTAATATATCTGATGGGTATCCTCTTTTAGAAAATCTGTCTGCCATTTCTATCATTCTTATTTTTAATAAGTTGTCATCAGTAATGATTCTGCGGGCTCGTAAAAATTGACTACGGGGAAGTGCCTTAAGGAGTGATCCCGGATGGGCACTATCAAAGTGCAATAAACTATTTCTGCCTGTCTCCTTTCTAAATAGATCAACCTTCAGCTCTCTTCCTTCTTTAATAATCCTAGTGTCAAGAAAAGTAATATTACTTTCACTCCAAGTCAAGTTGAACTTTATATGACCAGATGCTCCATTTATATCTTCCACAAATTTCAATAGGGATCCAACGTTGCCCCACCATATCCCAAAGATATCATCGATATAGCGCCACCAACAGGCGCCATACCGATGAAACCCAGGATTGGAAAAAACAAATTTCTCCTCGAATACAAGAGATGAAAACGATTACCTCCAAAATAGGGTTTACCGCTGGAAGTATGATCCGGAAGGAGCAAGCCGAGGACGGACTTCCGGTTTCCAAAGGCGAAGGAATCGTTACCCTGTGAAGAGTGGAAGCAGTACCGGATCCTCTGATACGTCACCGGGGGACTCCGAGTCCGACACCGGCGTGGCGGCCGGAAACACCGCCGATCAGAAAAAAGAGAAAGAAAAGAAAAAGCAGTTGAGACCGAGAAGGGGCAAGTAAATGCCGAACCGGGTAAGGTCATAAAGGTAGCTGCTAATTTGTTTGCTAATGATAAAGAGGCAGAAGATACAGTGATTAATATTTCCAATGTGGAACTTTCTAAAAACGAACTATGCACTCTCAATAAAGGACTTTCCTTTTGTCCCAGCAGGGACTGTGACTTTTTCCAACTTAGTAAAGATTTATTTAAGTTCTACCGTAATATAAGGCTAAAAGGTTTTATGTGTAATTTACAACAGAGTGTTAAATCAGAATCTGAGCAGGCTGTATTCAATCTATCTAAGCTTGGTTTAAAAAATAAAAGCACTTTTTTACCACCACAAAATAATCATAGTATTGAGACATACATTAACCTTGTAGAACGAGATATAGCTAAATTGCAAGTTAATGTTAACAAAAGGAAACATTATGAGAGGAGTACTCCTGTATCTAATAGAATTGGTTACACTCAAAAACAAAAGAGTAACTTTAATGCAAACAATATAGCTGCTCTAAAAACTTTAAAAGCTAGGGGTGACATTATTTTGAAGCGTGCTGATAAAGGCGGGGCAATTATTGCCCTAGATAAAAATTACTATGTGGAAGAGATTAAACAACAATTAAGTGTGTCTGATGTGTACAAGAAATTGCCAAATAATCCTGTATTTTTGATTCAGAATGAGTTGAAAAAGATATGTCAGAGAGCATTGAACTATGGCCTTATTGGTAGAGATCTGTTTAAATTTTTATATATAGAGCATCCTTGCACTCCTGTGCTTTACACACTTCCAAAAGTGCATAAAAATTTACAGAGACCCCCAGGCCGCCCCATAGTGGCTAGCACTCAGTCTATCTTAACCAATGTGTCTATCTTTCTAGATCGTATTCTCAGACCATTTGTTGAAATATCTAATTCTTTTTTGAAAGATACAAGTGATTTTCTAAGAAAGATAGACACCTTGGATTTTGCATCTGATAAATTCATTCTATATAGCTTAGATGTAGAAAGTTTGTATACATCAATTACTCATGAGAGCGGCATGGGCGCTGTCAGGATGGTATTAGATATGGATAAAAATTACTCTAAAGCTCAAGTTCACTTTCTTCTTCAGCTATTGGAATTGATTCTTTATTGTAATTATTTTTTATTTGGAGATGAGTTTTTCCTTCAGATACAGGGTACTGCAATGGGGTCCAACGTCGCCCCAAATTATGCTAACATTTTCATGAATGTATTCGAGGAGAAATTTGTTTTTTTCCAATCCTGGGTTTCATCGGTATGGCGCCTGTTGGTGGCGCTATATCGATGATATCTTTGGGATATGGTGGGGCGACGTTGGATCCCTATTGAAATTTGTGGAAGATATAAATGGAGCATCTGGTCATATAAAGTTCAAGTTGACTTGGAGTGAAAGTAATATTACTTTTCTTGACACTAGGATTATTAAAGAAGGAAGAGAGCTGAAGGTTGATCTATTTAGAAAGGAGACAGACAGAAATAGTTTATTGCACTTTGATAGTGCCCATCCGGGATCACTCCTTAAGGCACTTCCCCGTAGTCAATTTTTACGAGCCCGCAGAATCATTACTGATGACAACTTATTAAAAATAAGAATGATAGAAATGGCAGACAGATTTTCTAAAAGAGGATACCCATCAGATATATTAGAAGCTGAAATTAATCATGCGCTTTCTGTTTCTAGAGAAAGTTTACTTAGAGTAAAACAGAAACAAAATAATAAAGAGGATCGCCTCATATTTGTATCTGAATTTAATTCCCAGTCTAACCAAATCCAACGCATCCTGAGAAAGCATTGGTCAATACTCTCTGAATGTAACCCCCAAATTAAGGAATTTAAGAATTTACCCATGCCTGCGTATAAACAGAGTTTTAATTTGAAACAACAACTAGTTAGAGCAGACATAGGGACAAACATTAGGCCAACACAAAGATTTATTAAAAGTAAGAATGAGGGGTGTTATCCCTGCTTGGGATGCTCTTGTTGTAACAACATAATTAAAGGGCCCACATTTGTTCATCCAATTACTGGAAAGAAGTTTAAAATTAATGGCTTTCACACTTGCTTAACCACCTATGTGGTGTACTTAATTAAATGCCCATGTGGGCGGGGCTATGTCGGAGAGACGACTAGAACTATCAAAGATAGGATAATTGAACATAAAAGCTCCATTCGAATTAAGAATTTTAAAGCGCCAGTAGCACAGCATTTTGTAGAAATGGGCCATTCAATTGGGCAATTGCGTTTTCAAATTATTGAGAAAATAGAAATGCCAAGAAGGTTAGGGAATAGAGAACTTCTCCTTAAACAGAGAGAAAGTTTTTGGATTTGGAAATTAGGCACTATGGAACCGAATGGGTTAAATAAAGACCTTGATATGTCTGTTTTTCTATAAATTAATTTTCTATTGATTAGTCTGTACCTGAGATTGTAATATGATTCTATAAATGTATATTTGTTATTATAACTGTAACTAAATTATAACTAATAGAGTATAGAATTGTTTTTAATTGTTTTGATGTAAAATATGTAATTATTTTGATGTAAAGGGTTAATAGGAAGTTGCATGTGCAGCGCCACCTAGTGGTGTTTAGGTTTAAATAGAATCATTTCAGTATGATGTTTAGCATGAATAAGGTAGCAATACCGAAACGTTGCTGTTAATGTTGTGTTGTGCCTAATAAACACAATTGTTTGCTGCTACTCTCTTTGGATTTTTTTTACAAGTGAGAGGGCACTGATTGGCTAAATACATGTCTGACAAAATAACTGAAATCAGGGAGCAGTCTGCAAAGGCTTAGATACAAGGTAATCACAGAGGTAAAAAGTGTATTAATATAACTGTGTTTTTTATGCAAAATAGGGGAATGGGTAATAAAGGGATTATCTTTTTAAACAATAACAATTCTGGAGTAGACTGTCCCTTTAATGACAACTTTGATGAATAAGCTTTGTCCAAATGGTCTCTTCAAGGGCCATTAAAAACTATAAAGCAAACAAACAGTAACAATATCAATCCATGTGGTCTCCAATTAAGGTTGATGGATTAAAGGGACAGTCAACACCAGAATCTTTGTTGTTTAAAAAGAAAGATAATCCCTTTATTAACCATTCCCCAGTTTTGCATAACCAACACGGTTATATTAATATACTTTTTTCTCTGTGATTACCTTGTATCTAAGCCTCTGCAAACTGCCACCTTATTTCAGTACTTTTGACAGACTGCATTTTAGCCAATCAGTGCTGACTCCTAGGTAACTTCACGTGTGTGAGCTCAATGTTATCTATATGAAACACTTGAACTAACATCCTCTAGTGGTGAAAAACTGTCAAAATGCATTCAGATTAAAGGCGGCCTTCAAGGTCTAAGAAATTAGCATATGAGCCTGCCTAGGTTAGCTTTCAACTAAGAATACCAAGAGAGCAAAGCAAAATTGGTGATAAAAGTAAATTTGAAAGTTGTTTAAAATGACGTGCCCTATTTAAATCATGAACGTTTATTTTGGACTTGACTGTCCCTTTAATTACTCAGTGATAATAAGAGGGCAAGTGTAAGAAGTGGTGGGAGATGATGAGAGAAAGTGGTTAGTAAAGCGTGTTTGAAATCGGTGGCGAAAATATTATGCCTATAGTTAGTACTTGAGTCCCTTAAATACTCCATCAACAAGTCATTGTATGAAGGATGTTGAACCAGAGGATAAATATACTTCTGAAGAAGCGCATGAGACATGCGCGAAACATGTCAGCTAGTTCAAGCTACCCTTGTTAAAACTACTTAACAGAAGAATAAACCTATTGCACTGGCTATCTGTCCGGATTTGTTCTCTTTTTTTCATACTTTTTACATGGTCAAGTCTACTTGTGTTATAAAACATCTTAAAGTTTGACTTGGAACCATTGCCACTTGAAACAGATCAATTCCAGGGTTGGTAAAGATATTTCGTTCCATATATTTCCTTATCGCTGTTGGAATAAATACTGAGAAGAATAGCTCTGATAACCTATTTTAAAGTGCTGGAATTTTAGGGACAACCTAAAAGATTTATGTAAGAGATTAATTCCCTTTCCACAATTCGGATAAGGGATGACATAGTGATAAAAAACATTAAATAGAGAGAGAGACGCATTGTTGAAAAAAAAAAAAAAAGAGAGAGTTTTTCAAGGATGCATGGAAGTAAAAACAGCTATCTGTATTAATGTTTAACATTAAAGATACATTAATTTATGTGCTCTGTCTTTAGCTTTTCTACGTGATTAGAATAAGGAAATATCAAGAGAAATATTAAAGTGCCATTAAAGTAATTAAATGGAATGCTCTAATTTGTTAGAGCATGTCATTATATCACTGACTATGCTGCAAAGCTAAGTATTTCCGATCACATAGGTTGTTGAGTTTTTCAGGTGATCACAATGCAAAATTTAATTTGTTTGTTAAAATTCGGCGGCCCTGAACACCTTTTCAACAGAAAAGCTCCCAAAAGGCCTTGTAATTTGTTAAATGGACAGTCTACTAGAAAATGTTTATTGTTTCAAAAGATAGATAATGCCTTTGTTACACATTCCCCAGTATTTTTTTTTACAAACTTGCATTTCAGCCAATTATTGCTGATTCATACATGCATAGCTCCTCGGTAGTGAGCACAATGTTATTTATATGGCACACATGAACTTGTACTGTCTAGCTGTGAAAAGCTAATAAAATGCACTGAAATAAGAGGCAGCCCTTCAAGGGCTTGGCATCAGTCTATAAGCCTACCTAGGTTTAGCCTTCAACAAAGAATGCCAAGAGAACAAAACAAATTTGATGATAAAGATAAATTGTAGAGTTGTTTAAAATTGCAAGCCCAATCTAAATTATCAACGTTTAATTTTGACTTTACTTTGTTTTTAAGTTCCTAAAATAGAAACTGGGAGTCCACTCGGAGCTAACAGACACAATTGCCCATTCACACCTCTCAAGGTTACAGTAAGTTTATTTAAGTAACCAATTTATTCACTGTGCAAGATAATTTACATATGTGAGATTAACCTATTGCACTAGTTTTCAAACCTGTCCTCAGGCCTCTCTAACGGGCCAGATTTTGAGGATATCTGAACTAAAGCACAGGTGAAACAATCAGCTGATTAGTACACATGGTCATTATACCTGCTCTCATCCAAGGTAATCCTGAAAATCTAGTCTGTTGGGGAGGCCTGAGGACAGGTTTGAAAACAAGTGACCTATTGTAAACCGAATGCATCCTCATCAATGATTAACCATATGAATGCCATATGTATCTTGGCATGGTGGGCATACTTTAATAGTCACTTCAGGACCACAACATCTACAAATAGTGGGCTAGATTACAAGTGGATCGCTATTTAGCGCTTTCACTAGATTGCTAATTGCGCTAGAAGTAAACTTCTTGCACTCGCCGACTTGTGCTCGTATTAAGCGTTGAAAGTAAACGCTATCGTGCTAAACCAACAATCATAAAAAGCCGAACTTACAATATAGTGTGCACGATAACCTATTCCCCTATAGAAAACAATGAAGCAAAAAAACACACTACTCACGTGCCCTAACCCGGCATGGAAATATGAATATTTTACATTCCAATTTTCTTCACATAGAAGAATATGTTCTATTTATTCATAAATAAATATTTCTACATATATCTCATGGTATTTTGGTACATTATATATATATATATATATATATATATATATATATATATATATATATACCTATTGTGACAAGATTTCTTTTGTTTCCTGTCTTGGGACTTTACACTGCCACACAGTATTTTAGGGAATATGTTTCCATACACACAGTAATGGAGATCAAGCTGTAGTCTGCCTATTTATTTTTCACTTCACAAGCAATTCAAATGAAAACAGCAGCAAAATATAAAATAAAATCCTGCCCGTCTAGGCACTAACTAAACATACAACAACAGTGTCTAACTAGTGTCAGTCAGCTAGTCTAGAACTGACAAAACTAACAAAAAAAAACAGACTTAAAGGCAAAATATGTTTACCTTAATGTATAGGGCCCTTCAAACAGCAGGCAGCTGCTCCTCTTTCCTGCAGTGAGGAAGAAAAGGCCCTGAACTAACTCAGACTTCAGGCCTTATAGCAGCATGATTACACACCTGTGTACTGCTGCAGTGTGTGAGAAACTGATTAGCTGCAAATCCTGGACTGAAGTAACCAAACTATGTGACAGAACCCTTTTCCTTACATACCTGCATTCTATGACAAAACCATGGGATCTGTCACATATCCCTACCCCAGCTCAAACCTAGAGGGCCGAGCGTCTATGGACATCATAGCGTACATTCTAGACAACCCATCCGCGTTGCCATAGCTTGACCTAGCTCTGTGCCCAACAGTAAAAATTAAAGGGCTGTAAACTCAAGAACCACCTGGTGACCCTTGCATTTTTCTCTTTATTTTGGCACATCCAGGTTAAAGGAGCATGATCAGTAATCAGATGGAGGTTTCTACCAAGCAAGTAGTATTGAAGAGTTTCTAAGGCCCACTTAATTGCAAGGCATTCCTTTTCCACAATAGAATAATTCTGCTCTCGTGGCAGAATCTTCCGGCTGAGATACTGCTCTGCCCCTTGATGTTCCTGGGAAAGGACTGCCCCTAAACCTACATCTGAAGTATCTGTTTGAACTATAAACTATTTAGAGAAATCTGGTGCTACCAGAACAGGAGTAGCGCAAAGGGACTCTTTAAGCTTCTGGAAGGCTTGCTCTGTCTCTGTAGTCCGTATAATTTTAACTGGGCTTCTTGCCTTAGTGAGATCTGTTAGTGGGGTTGCTATTGTTGAAAATCCAGGAACAAACCTCCTGTAGTATCCTATAAATTCCAAAAAGGTTCTTACTTATTTTTTGGTTACTGGCCTTGGCTAGTTCTGGATGGCATCTATCTTTGCAGTTTGAGGTTTCACTAAACCCCTTCTAATGGAGAATCCTAAATATTTTGCTTTTCCAACCCCATAAAACATTTAGCTGGATTGGCAGTAAGACCAGAACTCCTGATGGCACTGAGAACAGCTTTGACTTTTTGGAGATGGGACTCCCAATCCTCACTATGGATGACCACGTCATCTAATTAGGCAGATGCATAATGAGTATGGGGTTTTAAGACTTTATCCATTAGTCTTTGAAATGTAGCTGGGGCCCCATGCAACCCAAAAGGCAAAAGTGTATTCGAAGAGTCCATCAGGAGTTGGAAAGGCAGTCTTCTCTTTTGCCCATTCTGTGAGGGGTACCTGCCAATACCTCTTTCTCAAATCTAAAGTAGAAATATAGAGAACCCTTCCAAGATTCTCAATTAATTAATCGACCCTTGGCATAGGATAGGTGTCAAATTTTGAAATTACATTTAGTTTTCTGTAATCATTACAAAACCTTATGGACCCATCTGGTTTAGGTACAAGAATAATAGGGCTATTCCAGTTGCTGTGGGACTCTAAGATCACCCCAAGCTCAAGCATTTATTGTACCTCTGAGCTAATAGATTCCCGTTGAGCTTCAGGAATCCGGTAAGGCTTAAGATTCACAATCTTCCCTGATTCTGTAATTATATAATGTTTTATAAGATCCGTTTTCCCAGGCACTTTAGAAAACACATCTTTGTTCCTTAGTAAGAATTCTTTAACCTCTTGTCTCTGATGGCGGGATAAGATATCAGACACACTTACTTCTGAGGACATGTCAGTAGAGAGTGTTGCTAGCAAGGCCCCTGTTGCTAGCAAGGCTTCCCTATCCATCCAGGGTTTAAGTAAATTGACATGGTAAACTTGTTCAGGTTTTCTTCTACTTGGCTGGCTTACCTTGTAATTCACCTCTCCCACCCTCTCAATGACTTCATATGGACCTTGCCAGGTGGCAAGAAACTTATTTTCTACATTTTGGGATTCCTGGGCCTTTTTCATGTGTTCCACTACTATAGGCCTAATGGCAGCTATGTGATCCTGCATTTGAGTAATGTGTTCTATAACACTACGGTAGGGGGTGGTCTCCTATTCCCAGGTTTCTTTAACTATATGGAATAAGCCCCTAGGGGGTCGCCCATACAATAGCTCAAAGGGGGAGAAACCTGTAGAGGACTAAGGAACCTCCCTAATGGCAAACATTAAATATGTGAGCAAGTGGTCCCAATTCTTTCCATCTGTGCCAATAGCACGGTGTAGAATGGTCTTAAGGGTCATATTAAATCTCTCCACCACGCCGTCTGTTTGTGGGTGATACACAGATGTTTTTAACTATTTTATTTTAAGGAGTGTACACAATTCCTTCATAACTCTGGACATAAAAGGGTTTCCATGAACAGTAAGGATTTCTTTTGGGATTCCCACCTGACTAAATATATGTACTAGTTCTTTTGCTATGGGTTTAGAGGAGGACTTACGATGAGGTAGAGCCTCTGGATAACGTGTAGCATGGTCTAAGACCACTAATATATACTGGTGTCCTCTAGCTGACTTTGGTAAAGGCCCCACTATATCCATAGCAATTAGGTCAAAGGGAACATCGATTAGGGGCAGTGGAATTAACGGACTACGAAACACTTTAAAAGTGGCTGTGTGTTGACATTCAGGACATGAGGAGCAATAATTTGTTATATCAGCCATTATTCCTGGCCAGTAAAACTTTCTAAGGATTCTTTCTTTTTTTTTCTACTCCTAGGTGTCCTCCTAGTAAATGGCAATGAGAAAGATTTAGGATAGTATTTTTAAACACCTTTGGTACAAGTAACTGCCTAATTACATCTGCTCCTTTTTTATCAATTCAATATAGCAAGTTATTAGACACTTCAAAGGGTGGAAAAGTAAGTAGCCTTTCTGGTTCCTGTACTACTCCATTTGTGACTCGAACATTCTTTCAAGCTTCAGCTAGAGTGGGGGTCTTCCCACTGGGACCTTCTGAAATCCTCATGACTAGTCTGTAGGTGGACAAACTCAGTTTCAGGACTATCACCTGTGTTGTTTCCATCAGAACTTAAATTCTCTCCCAATAGAGTAGTCATGGGGAACAGAACTTTAGCCTTCTTTTTCTTTTCTACTACTTCTCCCAGTATGTCAACCTCTGAGAATGGGAAGTCCTTCCAAGACACAACTTCCTTTTCAACAATTTTTCTTCTGGACTGTTTTCCTTTTTCTAACAGAGCCTACAAATCAAGAAACTTTGGAAAATCTCTTCCAATAATAACATCATGTGGTAGTCGGCGTAATACACCCACATGGAAATTTATAGATTCAAAATGGGTCCCAAACTCAACTTCAGCTGTGGGGTATTCTTGGTATCGCCGTGAACACAAATAACTTTCAATTTCTTTGTGTAATCAATATGGTAGTGTGTTATAATGCTTTCTAACAATAAAGCTACTAAACTTCCTAAATCAAGTAAGGATTTAACCCTTCTTTTGTTTATCATGACTGTACACCAGGGATGACTATTTAGATACCCCTCAGTATTAGAAAATTCCCCAAGGGTTGACAACAATGAGTAAGGAGTTGCTTCTTTACTCATACTACACTGCATTGGTTCTATCTGTAGAAGACACTCATATGAAAAATGGCCTGTTTCGTGACATTTAAAATACTTTATCAAAGAGTTCTAGCCATTTTTAGCCCCTTTAACTAAGTCCAGAGACTGGACTTTGGAATTCAGTGTGTGGTTCCTCCATTCCTATTTGGTTTAACTACAGTCTTGTAAACTGTAGTGGATCCATGGGCCCTCGGATTAGAGTTGGCATTGACAATTCTCCAACTCCAATATACCTCTCTACCAGGGCAACCAGTTCCTCTGCACTATGGGGATCACATTGACCCACCCAGCTGCAAGAGGTATTGGTAGACTTCTCAGGAATCTGTCCATTACTAAAATTTCAACAATACGGCTGGGTGTGTTGCTTTCCGGTTGCAACCATTTTCAAGTGAGGTGAATAAGGTTAAACATTTGAGACCTTACTGATGTGTTAGAACAGAATGTCCAGGTATGGAATATCTGGGCATGTACTGCCGATGTCACTCCATGTCATGCTAGAATCTCTGCCTTTAGTTTAGGGTAATCGTTGGCCTGTGCTGGCTCCAGGTCATAATATGCTTTTTGGGGTTCCCCAGTCAGGAAAGATGCTAAGAGGCAGGCCCATTGCATAGTTGGCCACCCCTGTCTCTGCAGTACGTTAAAAAGTCAATAAATACTCCTCTATGGCATCGTCAGGTGCCATCTTTTGTAGATAATGACTTGCTCGCACGTTTTGGCTCCTGGGGTTATTGCCTCAGCCTTCAAGTCTCTCTGGTAAAGACCGGAGCTCCTGTTGTACAGTAAGAGTGGCTGTCCTCTGTTCAGCCAAAACTAGCTGACTTGCTTCTGCTTGCGCAGTCACCATCTTTTGCACAAGAGCTTCTGTCCTATCCTTCTGAGTCTTAGTTAGTGCAGCAACCCCCTCTGCCTGGACCAGGACCAACTGTTGTAAAGCAGCAAAAGTCTCAGTGGTTTTCACATTTGCCTATTGTTGGACAGCTGTGGAGGGCAGTATCGCTTTAAAAAAGTCCTCCATTTTATTAACAGAGTAAACACTTATGCCCTCAGACCTTCAGTGCAGCTTGCCTGTATTCTCCACCATATGTGACAAGATTCCTTTTATTTTCTGTCTTGGGACTTTACACTGCCACACAGTCTTTTAGGGAATAAGTTTCCACACACACAGTAATGGAGATCAAGCAGCAGTCTGCCTGCTTATTTTGCATGTCACAGGCAATTCAAATGAAAACAGCAGCAAAATATAAAACAAAATCCTGCCCGTCTAGGCACTAACTAAACATACAACAACAGTGTCTAGAGAGTAATGCATATTAATTGTGCTTATTTAAATCAATAATTTGTATAGTTATTTATGAATTTAAAGGGACGTGTTATATTGCTTCTAGCTTCTTTTATCAGTTTAGGAATTAAAGCATGATATAGTATCACTGAATTCGGTGCCCTTTTTAGAAAATATTCATTTTACCACAGATAGATGGCGCTTAAGTATTAGCCTATTTAAGAGGTAGACTTCAGTGTATCCGAACATCCTCTTGAGAAAGCACACAGTAGCAGGTGAGAAACGCATTGGGGCAGTGCGGTTGAGCCCTTTGGGACCTGAGCTCTCTATCCAGAAGCAGACTTGTGTTGAGTGGAGATGTCATACGCCGACTGGGAAGAGAACCTGCACTGGACTTAAGAAGTCTGTTGTTCACAAGGACTGTGTGAATGAATAACAAAGATACCTTTATGTGCAAGATTTGTTGTACGCTTGTGAGTACCTTATTTTTATGTAAATAAAATTGTGTGTTAAACGTTATCACACTATTTGGGGCTTTCTTTTATTCCCCAGCTCATTGTGCTTTTTGTTCTCTGGGAGTAACTGCAATCTGTGTCAGCTGCAAGGCAAGCAGCGTTTGGAGCAGCTGCAGCTGGTGTGTATTAAAGTGAATGTAAATTTTGATGCTAAAGTGCCAGGTTTGGGCACTTTAATTCATCAAAATTTACATTTCACTCCTGTTGTGAAAAAAAACTTACCTTTTAATCTTGACAGCAGCTCCAGCTTCCTCCACCCGTTGCAAAGCCTCTTCCTGGGTCTAAAATGAGAAATCTGGCTTCCTCCAATCATGGCATTGAATCAGACACTGATTCCCCCGGGGGGGGGGGAAGCCGCGATTGGAGGATGACCTATCCATCATTTCTGACATCAGACTTAACTTGCGACGACCGGAGGAAGCTGGAGCTGCTGTCAAGTTTTTTTCACAAAAGGAGTGAAATGTAAATTTTGATGAATTAAAGTGCCCATGTTTTTAATTGAATTTTTAAAAACCGGGCACTTTAGCATCAAAATTTACATTCACTTTAAGAAGACCTGGGCAATAGCAACTTTTGCTACACACTGAAACTAAGGATTAAAAAATGTTTCTATTTTACATCTTCTAATTAATACGTCTTGTATTTCTTTATTTTTTATTATTTTCATTTTTTACCTACAGAATAGTTTGACAAAGTGGTTTAGTGCTGACTTCAATTGTCATTTTTGTTTAACAGTGTCTAACTAATGTCAGTCAGCTAGTCTAGAACTGACAAAAAACCTAACATAAAACAAACAAAGTTAAAGGCCAAAGATGTTTACCTTAATATATAGGGCCCTTCAAACAGCAGGCAGCTGCTCCTCTTTCCTGCAGTGAGGAAGAAAAGGCCCTGAACTAACTCAGACTTCAGGCCTTATAGCAGCATGATTACACACCTGTGTACTGCTGCAGTGTGTGAGAAACTGATTAGCTGCAAATTCTGGACTGACGTAACCAAACTATGTGACAGAACCCTTTTCCTTACATACCTGCATTCTATGACAAAACCATGGGATCTGTCACACTATATAGATACATGATTTTAAATATGGGTATAGTTTATATATATATATATATATATATATATATATATATATATATATATGAATATTTATTCATAAAATACATAGAACATATTCTGCTATGTGCAGAACATTGGAATGTGAAATATTTACAGTAAATACACAGTATAACACTTTATTAAATATGAATATTGCATGAATCTACTTTACTGCAAAGGGTTCCAATACACTTCTATATATGTCTACTGTATATATGTATACATATGTATTTATATGTGTATATACATCTGTAAATACATATGTACACATATATAGATATTTATCGAGATGTATATGTATGTATTTCAATCTTAAAGCCCTTTGCCTACATTTTTTTCTAATACCTGAGACCTCATATCTTTGAGGCCTTATAACTTTTTATTAGATGGTGTTATTATGAGTGTGACTGTGCTTTGTAATGCAATTTTGATGTGTTTTGAGAGACTTTTTAGTTTCGCAAAACAGTTAACCACAGCTTTGAGGACGCGCTAACTTGACAAGCGTTAACTTGAATTGCGTTTAAGCGATTGTGTTTACTTTTAACATGTAATACCAGCACAATTTAACCTGCACAGAAACAATTACAAAAACCCAATATCGTCCACTCATAATCTGGCCCAGTGTGTTTAAATTTTTTATATCAATATTTTTGTTAATATTTGATTCTAAGGGCAAAATTTTATTCTAAGTGTAATCGTGACTTGCGATGTTGGATGGCAAAATGTAACATTTCACAAGAGATTTCTTATGCAATGCTGCCTCCTGTTCCTGCACAACCAATTGTGCAAGAGCAGGGCATGTCAATCACCCCGAACAAGAAAGTTTCGGGGTGATTGATCTTGCCAACTCTGAGGTGGCGGAGAAGCAAAATAAGCAGTTTCTGTTTCTTAAATATGTGGCTGCCTGTTTGCTCGTGCAGACTTGCTCCTCATATTTAAAAAAGCTGTTAATGCAACTTCCTAAATCTACCCATAAGTCACATTTGCACTGTCATGTTTGTCACTAACAGTGCTGGTGCTTTCAAAACTTGTTTTGAAAATGGAATTGTGCAATCGCAACTTTAATAGGAATCTATAGTAATCTGCACTACTACTATACCATGTGAATGTATCTTGTATGTCATGTTGGACAGACCATTTTTCTATCTCTATATGGTCACATCAGTGTGTTTCAATGTGAATGCGCATACATTATTGGACTTGGTGTCGTGATTGTGTCTAGAATTAGTGCGCATGAAAGCACGTCCCCTAAAAAACATGGTCCCATTTTTAAACCCACTTTTAAAGATGCCAGTACTGTTAGTGACAAACACAACAATGAGAGTGTGACTTAGAAACAAATATAAAAAAATAAAAACATGCCATTTGTAGATCTTGGGGTCCTGAAGTGACTTTTCCTGCAGATCCCCTTGGGTGTATACAGGACATCATGTACTCAACACATACATTTTTGTATATACCTTTACATATGTAAATGTGTGCCCTATCCACTGTATACAGCCTCTACAATCGGAATTAATAGAGCTTTAATGGATCAATACAATGTATGTTAATGGACATCTGCAATGTTCCCTGTGACCATTTGAGTGTTTTGCACATGTGCAAGATAATAGACTGTTTCCAAATAGCTGTGAAATAGTTACAAAGATGTCCAAAATGCCCTTTTGAGTACTTCTAAAGTGGCTTCAGCTGCCAAATTTAAAAAGTCAAAACTGGCCTCAAAAAGTTGTTCAAAAGTCATTAGAAAATGGATTGTGATCACTGAGAACTTTTCGGTCCACTAGGAAAAATAAGGTTTTTAGCAAGGATCTGAAAAGTTTGCAAGTGTGAGAAAAAACATTATATTGTTATTACGTTAAATTTAAGTGGCCATTTTGGCCAGAAAAATAGCCGAAAAAGGCCTTGGCTTATAGATTATCATTGAGCCATAGTTAAAGTACAACTGACCCAGTATGTTAAGAGCTTGAAAGTACATTCAGTAACTGGTGGGATATATTATTTTTTTTTTAACCAATAACAGGAAATCCAAATTCCCCAATGGGCAACAAAGAGTGTACTTTTAGAATGTGGGCAGCTAAAATATTGTGGATTTATAAGATTGAAGAAAAACATAATTTATGCTTACCTGATAAATTCATTTCTTTCATATTGGCAAGAGTTCATGAGCTAGTGACGTATGGGATATACAATCCTACCAGGGGGGGCAAAGTTTCCCAAACCTTAAAATGCCTATAAATACACCCCTCATCACACCCACAATTCAGTTTAATGAATAGCCAAGTAGTGGGGTGATAAAGAAAGGAGTAAAAAGCATCAACAAAGGAATTTGGAAATAATTGTGCTTTATACAAAAAAACATAACCACTGTAAAAAGGGTGGGTCTCATGGACTCTTGCGAATATGAAAGAAATTAATTTATCAGGTAAGTTCGCACATAAATTATGTTTTCTTTCATGTAATTGGCAAGAGTCCATGAGCTAGTGACGTATGGGATAGCAATACCCAAGATGTGGAACTCCACGCAAGAGTCACTAGAGAGGGAGGGATAAAATAAAACCAGCAATTTTTCGCTGAAAAAAATTAATCCACAACCCAAAATATAAGTTTATTCTCATAAATGAAAAGAAAAACTTAAAACATAAGCAGAAGAATCAAACTGAAACAGCTGCCTAAAGAACTTTTCTACCAAAAATTGCTTCCGAAGAAGCAAATACATAAAAACGGTAGAATTAAGTAAATGTATGCAAAGAAGACCAAGTTGCTGCTTTGCAAATCTGATCAACTGAAACTTCATTCTTAAAAGCCCATGAAGTGGAGACTGATCTAGTAGAATGAGCTGTAATTCTCTGAGACGGGGCTTGACCCGACTCCAAATAAGCTTGATGAATCAAAAGCTTTATCCACGAAGCCAAGGAAACATCAGAAGCCTTCTGACCTTTCCTAGAACCAGAAAATATAACAAATAGACTAGAAGTCTTCCTGAAATCTTTAGTAGCTTCAATATAATATTTCAAAGCTCTAACCACATCCAAAGAATGTAAGGATCTCTCCAAAGAATTCTTAGGATTAGGACACAAGGAAGGGACATCAATTTCTCTATTAATGTTGTTAGAATTCACAACCTTAGGTAAGAATTTAAATGAAGTCCGCAAAACCGCCTTATCCTGATGAAAAATCAGAAAAGGAGATTCACAAGAAAGAGCAGATAATTCAGAAACTCTTTTAGCAGAAGAGATGGCCAAAAGGAACAACACTTTCCAAGAAAGTAGTTTAATGTCCAAAGAATTCATAGGCTCAAAAGACCTTTAAAAACAAATTAAGACTCCAAGGAGGAGAGATTGATTTAATGACAGGCTTGATACGAACCAAAGCCTGTACAAAACAGTGGATATCAGGAAGTTTAGCAATCTTTCTGTGAAATAATACAGAAAGAGCAGAGATGTGTCCCTTCAAGGAACTTGCAGACAAACCCTTATCTAAATCATCCTGAAGGAACTGTAAAATTCTAGGAATTTTGAAAGAATGCCAAGAGAATGTATGAGAAGAACACCATGAAATATATATTTTCCAAACTCGATAATAAATCTTTCTAGAAACAGATTTACGAGCTTGTAACATAGTATTAATCACTGAGTCAGAGGAACCTCTATGACTAAGCACTAGGCGTTCAATTTCCATACCTTCAAATTTAATGATTTGAGATCCTGATTGAAAAACGGACCTTGAGACAGAAGGTCCGGCCTTAATGGAAGTAGCCAAGGTTGGCAACTGTACATCCGAACAAGATCCGCATACCAAAACCTGTGAGGCCATGCTGGAGCCAACAGCAACACAAACAATTGTTCCATGATGATTTTGGAGATCACTCTTGGAAGAAGAACTAGAGGCGGGAAAATATAAGCAGGTTGATAACACCAAGGAAGTGTCAACGCATCCACTGCTTCCGCCTGAAAATCCCTGGACAGGTACCTGGGAAGTTTCTTGTTTAGATGAAAAGCCATCAGATCTATTTCTGGAAGACCCCACATCTGAACAATTTGAGAAAACACATCTGGATGGAGGGACCACTCCCCCGGATGTAAAGTCTGATGGCTGAGATAATCTGCCTCCCAATTGTCTATACCTGGGATATGAACCGCAGAAATTAGACAGGAGCTGGATTCCACCCAAGCAAGAATCCGAGATACTTCTTTCATAGCTTTGGGACTGCGAGTCCCACCCTGATGATTGACATATGCCACAGTTGTGATATTGTCTGTATGAAAACAAATGAACAGTTCTCTCTTCAACAGAGGCCAAATCTGAAGAGCCCTGAGTTCCAAAATATTGATTGGTAATCTTGCCTCTTGAGATTTCCAAACCCCTTGTGCTGTCAGAGATCCCCAAACAGCTCCCCAACCTGAAAGACTCGCATCTGAGTCCAGGTTGGCCGAACAAAAGAAGCCCCTTGAACTATACAATGGTGATCTAACCACCAAGTCAGAGATAGTCGAACATTGGTATTTAAGGATATTAATTGTGATATCCTTGTATAATCCCTGCACTATTGGTTCAGCATTCAAAGCTGAACAGGTCTCATGTGAAAATGAGCAAAGGGGATCGTGTCCGATGCTGCAGTCATGAGACCTAAAACTTCCATGCACATAGCTACTGAAGGGAATGACTGAGACTGAAGGTTCCGACAGGCTGCAACCAATTTTAAACGTCTCTTGTCATGGACACTGAATCTATCTGGAAGCCTAAAAAGGTGACCCTTGTCTGAGTAATCAAGGAACTCTTTGGTAAATTGATCCTCCAACCATGTTTTCAAAGAAACAACACTAGTTGATTTGTGTGAGATTCTGCAGAACGTAAAGACTGAGCTAGTACCAAGATATCATCCAAATAAGGAAACACCGCAATACCCCGCTCTCTCGTTACAGAGAGTAGGGCACCAAGAACCTTTGAAAAGATTCTTGGAGCTGTCGCCAGGCCAAAAGGAAGAGCAACAAATTGGTAATGCTTGTCTAGAAAAGAGAATCTCAGAAACTGATAATGATCTGGATGAATCGGAATATGAAGGTATACATTCTGCAAGTCTATAGTGGACATATAATGTCCTTGCTGAACAAAAGGCAGAATAGTCCTTATAGTCACCATTTTGAAAGTTGGTACTCTTACATAACGATTCAAAATTTTCAGATCCAGAACTGGTCTGAATGAATTTTCTTTCTTTGGGACAATGAATAGATTTGAATAAAACCCCAGACCCTGTTCCTGAAACGGAACTGGCATGATTACCCCTGAAAACTCCAGGTCTGAAACACACTTCAGGAAAGCGTAAGCCTTTACTGGATTTGCTGGGATGCGTGAGAGAAAAAATCTTCTCACAGGAGGTCTTACTCTGAATCCTATTCGGTATCCCTGAGAGACAATACTCAGAATCCATTGATTTTGGACAGAATTTATCCAAACATCCTTGAAAAATCTTAATCTGCCCCCTACCAGCTGAGCTGGAATGAGGGCCGCACCTTCATGCGGACTTAGGGGCTGACTTTGGTTTTTTAAAAGGCTTGGATTTATTCCAATTTGAGGAAGGCTTCCAATTGGAAACAGATTCCTTGGGGGAAGGATTAGATTTTTGTTCCTTATTTTGACGAAAGGAACGAAAACAGTTAGAAGCCTTAGATTTACCCTTAGGTTTCTTATCCTGAGGCAGAAAAACTCCCTTTCCCCCAGTAACAGTTGAAATAATAGAATCCAACTGAGAACCAAACTAATTATTACCTTGGAAAGAAAGAGATAGTAATCTAAAGAAAGAGATAGTAATCTAGATTAAGATGTCATATCAGCATTCCAAGATTTAAGCCACAAAGCTCTTCTAGCTAAAATAGCTAGACATGGATCTAACATCAATTTTGATAATATCAAAAATGGCATCACAAATAAAATGATTAGCATGTTGTAGTAAGCGAACAATGCTAGACATGTCAGGATCCAATTCATGTTGCGCTAAATTCTCCAACCAAAAAGTTGATGCCGCCGCAACATCAGCCAAAGTAATTGCAGGCCTGATTTCCTTAGATAAGATTCAAGTTTCCTATCTAAAGGATCTTTAAAAGAAGTACTATCTTCCATAGGAATAGTGGTACGTTTAGCAAGAGTAGAAATAGCCCCATCAACCTTAGGGATCTTTTCCCAAAACTCTATAGAAATTGCTGGTAAAGGATACAATTTTTTAAACCTTGAAGAAGGAAAAAAAGGAGTACCTGGCTTATTCCATTCCTTAGAAATCATATCAGAAATAGCATCAGGAATAGGAAAAACCTCTGGAGTAACCACTAGTCTTAACGTCAAGAGGACTGGCTTCCTCAATATCCAAAGTAATTAACACTTCTTTTAACAAAGAACGAATATACTCCATTTTAAATAAATAAGTAGATTTGTCACTGTCAATATCTGAGGAAGGATCTTCTGAATCAGATAGACCCTCATGAGAGGAGGATAATTCAGTATGTGTCAGGGTTTTCTCCCTGTTGTGTTTGCCATGTGCTGCTGGCAGCCATTTTACTCACCGCTCTTCCTGACTATGTTGCATTGTGGGGGATGCTGCTCATTTCCTGCACTTCCTTTTATGGCCAGACTGGTGTGCATCATCCATGTGAGACAGGATGCAGTCTCAGAATTGTGATGTGATCACTTATTATTTAAAGGGCCTCTGTTCAGTATGCTTTGCCTTTGCGTTGTCTCAGACCTGTTTGTGAGAGCTCCTGTGTATTACCTTGGGTCCTGACGTCCTTCCTGGTTCCTGATCCCTGGCTTGTTCCTGACTCTGCTGTTTCCTTGTTCCTGATTCCGGCTCGTCTGACTATTCGCTTTGGCTCCTGACTCGGCTCGTCTGACTACCAGCTCTGGTTTTGACTCCTGGCTGGTTATTTGACTTGTGGACTTTTTATTATTTTTTGCTATTAATAAAGGTGTGATTATTTTTGCACTTCTCGTCTCAGTCTGATTCCTGGCACCCTGCCATTACGCAAAGGCCATGAATCCTGATGGTGCTAATAATCCACCTTTACATGCCATCATTTCCAGGATGGATGAACAGGATCGCTTGGATCAATTTGCACTAGCCCTGCAAACCCTGCTGACTCGCACTGCACATTTGGACCAAAGTGCCCCGCAAGTTATGGCTGCTCCTGTTTCCGCTGCTGCACCTAGTCCTACCAGGAGCATCTCCGGTTCTGCACCTCTACTTCAGCAATATGGAGGTGATCCTATTCAATGCAGAGGTTTTTTAAACCAGGTGGGCATTTTCTTTGAGATGTTACCTCAGGCATTTCCCTCTGACAGAGCTAAGGTGGGATTTCTCATCTCGTTACTCTCTGACACAGCTCTTGCCTGGGCTAATTCCTTGTGGCAGACTAATAAACCTTTGATTTCAAATTACCCTGAATTTGTGGCCTCCTTTCGAAGGGTATTTGATGTTCCGGCTCGCTCCTCCTCTGCTGCTAAACGACTCATGTCCATTCAGCAAGGTACAAGATCTGTTGCTCAGTATGCTATTGCGTTCCGTACGCTTGCCCAGAGATAGGTTGGAACAATAAAGCCCTTGTTGCCGCCTTCTTTCATGGGCTCTCTGATGCGATAAAAGACAAAGTTGCTGCCAGAGATTTACCAGAGGATCTCGAGGCGTTGGTGTCTTTTTTGATCCTAATTGACATCAGACTCAGAGAGAGGCCCTCTTTCAAGGAGCGCTTGTGGAAGCCTCCTGTTCCGTTGTCTCCTACGTGTTCGTTCCCACCCATGCCTCCCTCTCCTCCCATGCCTCCTGGTCCCGAGTCACCAGGTACTGCTGAGCCGATGCAGCTGGGATTCACGCGTCTCTCCACGGCAGAGAGGGCATTTAGGAGGAGGGGGGGCTCTGCCTCTATTGTGGGTTACAGGGACACCTTTTGAAGTCTTGTCCTACACGGCCGGGAAATGCTCACACCTAAGGTCCTATCGGGGGCAGACCTTGGGTGGTTTATCCTCGTCCCCGGAACCGCTTAAGGAGAAACCTTTGGTCACGGTTTTCCTTTCCTGGGTGGACTCCTCCATAGTCACTCAGGCTCTTGTTGACTCCGGTGCTGCGGGCTATTTCATTGACAGTGCTTTTGTATCAAAGCACTCCATTCCTGTTTTGCCTTGGTTCGTTCCGCTTGCTATTGAGGACACTGATGGCAGGCCCCTTCAGCCCGCACTTGTTACTCACGAAACTGCTCCGTTGTCCATGGCTGTTGGGGCTCTCCGTTTTGAAACCCTCCAGTTCCAGGTGATAAACTCTCCGCATTTTCCGGTTGTTCTGGGTTATCCCTGGCTCCAAAAGCACAATCCCAGTCTCGACTGGCGCAGGTCCGAACTTTTGTTGTGGTCCCCGCAATGTATTTCCACTTGACTTCGGAAACCAGTTAAAGTCTTGTGCACTTCTTCGGTATCTCAATTGCCAGAGGAGTACCGAGAGTTCCTAGACGTGTTTGAAAAAGTGCGTACCGGTATGTTGCCTCCTCACCGGTCTTACGATTGTGGCATAGACCTGCAACCCGGAGCCATTCCTCCTCGGGGCTGGGTGTACCCTCTGTCTGTTGCAGAGAATTGTGCTATGGAGGAGTATGTTGCTGATGCTCTGTCGCGGGGGATCATCCGCAAATACTGCTCTCCTGCAGGGGCTGGCTTCTTCTTTGTGAAGAAAAAGGGTGGCAAGTTAAGACCATGTATCGATTATAGGGGTCTTAATCGTCTTACCATTAAGAATGCTTACCCTATTCCGCTTATTACGGAACTCTTTGACCGCCTCAAGGGAGCTACAGTCTTTACTAAACTTGATTTGAGAGGAGCGTACAATCTCATTAGGATTAAGGAGGGCCACGAATGGAAAACAGCATTTAATACCAGGAGCAGGTATGATGAGTATCTTGTAATGCCTTTTGGACTATGTAATGCTCCTGTTGTTTTTCAGGAATTTATTAATGATGTCCTATGAGATATGTTGCAACAGTGTGTTGTGGTGTACTTAGTCGACATCCTCATACACTCACCCACACTTGAGGCTTATCGTTCTGATGTTACACGGGTTCTTCAGAGACTACGCGAGAACGGCCTGTTTTGTAAACTCGAGAAATGTGAGTTCCATCAGACTCAAGTAACCTTCCTAGGTTATGTTATCTCCGTTGCAGGGTTCTCCATGGATCCTGACAAGTTATCTGCAGTTCTGCAGTGGCCTCGCCCAGTTGGTCTTCGGTCTATTCAACGTTTTTTGGGGTTCGCCAATTACTATAGAAAGTTTATTAAAAACTTTTCTTCCTTGGTCAAACCTATCACAGACATGACCCGTAAAGAGAATAATCCACTCCATTGGTCACCTACTGCCATTATGGCCTTTGATAGTCTTAAGAATGCCTTTGCTGCTGCTCCAGTTCTAGCTCATCCTAACCCTGTCCTGCCTTTCGTTCTTGAGGTCGATGCGTATGAGACTGGAGTAGGTGCCCTCTTGTCTCAACTTCCTACACCTGACGGTTCCTTGCATCCGTGTGGTTTCTTCTCTAAGAAATTGTCTCCAGCGGAGTGCAATTATGAAATTGGCGACAGGGAATTACTGGCCATAATTTTGGCACTTAAGGAATGGAGGCATCTTCTCGAGGGTACTAGCGTGCCAGTGCTCATTCTTTCTGACCACAAGAATTTAACTTATCTATCTGAAGCAAAACGTTTGTCGGCCCGACAGGCCAGATGGGCGCTATTTTTGTCTCGGTTTAATTATGTGGTCTCCTACCTGCCTGGTAGTAAGAATGTTAGGGCTGATGCCCTCTCTCGACAATTTTCGCCTCTGTCCAAGGAGAAGTCTGTACCTACTCCTGTTATACCTCCTTACCATATTTTGGCTACCATACGTACTAATTTGACTTCTCCCTTGGGGGAGGAGATCCTGGCTGCACAAACCAATGCACCTCCTGAGAAACCTAGTGGTAAGTGTTTTGTTCCTGAGAATCTTCGAACTAAACTTTTGCACACTTACCACTATCTTAAAGCCGCAGGTCACCCAGGCAAGAACCAAATGATTTGGTCTGTCACTCGACAATTCTGGTGGCCAGGTCTTCGTTCTGATGTTGCTGCGTATGTTGCCTCCTGCTCAGTTTGTGCACAGAATAAGACTCCTCGACGTCTTCCTGTGGGTCTTCTTCAACCTATTGCTAATGGTGAGCATCCTTGGACACATCTTTCCATGGACTTCATTGTCGAGCTCCATGTTTCTAATGGCAATACTGTTATCCTTATGGTGGTTGACCGTTTTTCTAAAATGTCACATTGCATTCCCTTGATGAAGCTGCCTACCGCTCAGGAGCTTGCTTCAATTTTTGCCCGGGAGGTCTTCCGTTTACATGGGTTACCCAAGGAGATAGTGTCGGATCGGGGTAGCCAGTTTGTCTCCAGATTTTGGCGTTCCTTTTGTGCTCAAATGGGGATCCAGCTTTCCTTCTCCTCGGCATATCACCCTCAATCCAATGGGGCTGCGGAACGGTCTAATCAAGCTCTGGAACAGTTCTTCCGTTGCTATGTCTCAGATCACCACAATAATTGGTCTGAACTGTTACCTTGGGCAGAGTTTGCTCATAACAGTGCTATTAATGCTTCCTCCAAGTTATCCCTGTTCATGGCGAATTATGGGTTTCAACCATCCTTGTTGCCCGATTCATTCATGTCTCAGGGTATTTCGGCTTTGGAGGAGCATCTCCGGCAACTCCGTTCCATGTGGGTGCAGATTCAGGATTGCCTTCATCGTTCTATGCAGTGCCAAAGTTCCAGGCTGATCGTAGGCATCTGCCCGCACCTTCCTACCAGGTTGGTGAGAGAGTTTGGCTGTCCTCCCGCAACTTGAACCTTCGTGTGCCTTCCAATAAATTGGCTCCCCGTTATGTTGGTCCTTTTCGAATACTCCGACGGGTTAATCCTGTGGCCTACACTCTTGACCTTCCTTCTGCTATGCGCATCTCCAATGTTTTTCATGTCTCCCTCTTGAAACCATTGGTTTGTAATTGGTTTACCACTGTGTTGCCTCGTCCCTGTCCTATCTTTGTTGACAACCATGAGGAGTATGAGGTCAGCAGCATTATTGACTCTCGTATGTCGAGGGGCCATGTACAGTATTTGGTTTACTGGAGGGGCTACGGTCCGGAGGAGCGTTCTTGGGTTCCCTCCTCTGATGTTCATGCTCCCGCCCTCCTCCGTGCCTTCCATGCCCGTTTCCCCAATAAGCCTTTTGTCCTCCCGCGGGGGAGGGGTCATTGAGGGGAGGGTACTGTCAGGGTTTTCTCCCTGTTGTGTTTGCCATGTGCTGCTGGCAGCCATTTTACTCAACTCTCTTCCTGACTATGGTGCATTGTGGGGGATGCTGCTCATTTCCTGCACTTCCTTTTATGGCCAGACTGGTGTGCATCATCCATGTGAGACAGGATGCAGTCTCAGAATTGTGATGTCATCACTTATTATTTAAAGGGCCTCTGTTCAGTATGCTTTGCCTTTGCGTTGTCTCAGACCTGTTTGTGAGAGTTCCTGTGTATTACCTGGCTGCCTGACGTCCTTCCTGGTTCCTGATCCCTGGCTTGTTCCTGACTCTGCTGTTTCCTTGTTCCTGATTCCGGCTCGTCTGACTATTCGCTTTGGCTCCTGACTCGGCTCGTCTGACTACCAGCTCTGGTTTTGACTCCTGGCTTGTTATTTGACTTGTGCACTTTTTATTATTTTTTGCTATTAATAAAGGTGTGATTATTTTTGCACTTCTCGTCTCAGTCTGATTCCTGGCACCCTGACAGTATGTTGTCGGTCATTTGAAATTTCATCAACCTTATGAGAAGTTTTAAAAGACCTTTTACGTTTATTAGAAGGCGGGAATGCAGACAAAGCCTTCTGAATAGAATCAGTAACAAATTCTTTAAAGTTCATAGGTATATCATGTACAGTACATTAGAAGTTGAAGAAACTGCAACCGGCAATGTACTATTACTGATGGATATATTGTCTGCATGTAAAAGTTTATCATGACAACTATTACAAATGGCATTCGGAGAAATAATTTCCACAATCTTACAACAAATGCACTTAGCTTTGGTAGAACCGATGTCAGGCAGCAACGTTCCAACAGATACTTCTGAGACAGGATCAGATTGTGACATCTTGCAAAATGTAAAAGAAAAAACAATATATAAAGCAAAATTATCAATTTCCTTAAATGACAGTTTCAGGAATGGGAAAAAAAATGCAAATAGCATAGCCCTCTGACATAGAAAAAGGCAAGAGGCAAATAGCAATGGGGTAAAAAATAATGAAAAAATTTGGCGACAAGTATGATGCACAACATGACTAAAAATGTTTTGGCGCCAATGACATCCGGAAATGACACACTTGCGTCACTAACTACGCAACCCTGTGAAGGGACTCGGGGTCAACTATGACGCCGGAAATGACGAACTTGCACCAACGGACGTACTTTCGTGCCAAAAAAGTCTTGCGCCAAGAATGACGCAATAAAGTCTAGCATTAGGCGCACCCGCGGGCCTAGTACTACCCGCAATTTGCAAGAAAATTTAAGTCAATCTGAAAAAAGACTAAACCCCAGGTAAGAAAAATATTTCTTAAAATGTTATTTTCCCCAAATATGAAACTGACAGTCTGCACAAGGAAATACATGAACCTGACTCATGGCAAATATAAGTACAATACATATATTTAGAACTTTACATAAATGCATAAAGTGCCAAACCATAGCTGGGGTGTCTTAAGTAATAAAAAACATACTTACCGAAAAGACACCCATCCACATATAGCAGATAGCCAAACCAGTACTGAAACAGTTATCAGTAGAGGTAATGGTATATATGAGAGTATATTGTCGATCTGAAAAGGGAGGTAGGAGATGAATCTCTATGACTGATAACAGAGAACCTATGAAATAGACCCCAGTTAGGGAAATCATTGCATTCAAAAGGTGATACTCCCTTCACATACCTCTGACATTCGCTGTACTCTGAGAGGAATCAGGCTTCAACAATGCTGAGAAGCGCATGTCAATGTAGAAATCTTACTTCAAATGCACAAACTTACTTCACCACCTCCAAGGAGGCAAAGTTTGTAAAACTGAATTGTTGGTGTGGTGAGGGGTGTATTTATAGGCATTTTGAGGTTTGGGAAACTTTGCCCCTTCTGGTAGAATTGTATATCCCATATGTCACTAGCTCATGGACTCTTGCCAATTACATGAAAGAAACATTATTTTATAGTGCTTGGTGTTATACTGATGCAGATACCACTGATCCTATAACCAGCCCTCCTCTGGCTATACCCATGAGCCAGTGTCACTACTGTGTCATTATATAGTGCTGGGTGTTATTATACTGATGCAGATACTACTAACCCTATAACTAGCCCTTGTCTGGCTATACACATGTGCCAGTGTCACTACTGTGTCATTATATAGTGATGGGTGTTATTATACTGATGCAGATACCACTGATTCTATAACCAGCCCTCCTCTGGCTATACCCATGTGCTAGTGTCACTACTGTGTCATTATATAGCGCTGGGTGTTCTTATACTGATGCAGATACCACTGATCCTATAACCAGCTCTCCTCTGGCTATACCCATGTGCCAGTGTCACTACTGTGTCATTATATAGTGATGGGTGTTATTATACTGATGCAGATACCACTGATTCTATAACCAGCCCTCCTCTGGCTATACCCATGTGCCCGTGTCACTACTGTGTCATTATATAGTGCTGGGTGTTATTATACTGATGCAGATACCACTAACCCTATAACTAGCCCTTGTCTGGCTATACACATGTGCCAGTGTCACTACTGTGTCATTATATAGTGATGGGTGTTATTATACTGATGCAGATACCACTGATTCTATAACCAGCCCTCCTCTGGCTATACCCATGTGCCGTGTCACTACTGTTTAATTATATAGCGCTGGGTGTTATTATACTGATGCAGATACCACTGACCCTATAACCAGCGTTTGTCTAGTTATACGCATGTGCCAGTGTCACTACTGTGTCTTTGTATAGAGCTGGGTGTTATTATACGGATGCAGATACACATCCAGTATTTCACTCAGGCTTTAATTTATTCCATAACTTATTACCCAATATCACTAGCAATCTCTTGACAAGCCACTAACTTAATTCCCACTACATATTTTTTTTATTCCTATTATTTAATCAGAAAGAAAAGATATACTAAGGTTGTAGCGGACACTGCAAGGGCTAGTCACGGACACCAGTGTCCGTGTACAGACACCTTGCCTATCCCTGAGCCGGGTCAAGAACCAAAGTGAGTAGTAAGACGAGCCGGGGTAAAAAACACGAAGATTAGCAAAGTCAGGAACAAGCCAGGGATCAGGAACCAGAAGGGACATCAAACAAGCCAGGTTACATACAGAGTCAGGAACACAGGAACTCACAGTGAAATCAGAGACAATGCAAGGGCAAAGGCAAAGTGGACTGAGGCAGTTAAATAGGAAAATAACTAGCAAAGTCAGGGTGAAAACCTGACACTATGTAGATATATTTCCTTCTGTGTCTGTAAATCTTTTTAAAACAGTTCTCCTATTTTAATACATTAAAGTTGCAAGATGCTGAAGCTTTGCCTCTTCATACTGGGCACCACTATCCTAGAGTGTCGGTATTCTCACAACCTGTGACAGATGCGGTGGACACTCACAGATCAATGATGTTGCCAGCTTTTAACAGCATTTGCTTAGGGTGCATGATACAGCATGTGAGATTCACATTGTCCATAGTTTTAGTTACTCTAAACATATTAAAAAAGCAGCCAACAAGAATAGATGCTGAAAATGAAAAAGCTCATACTGTGTAACATGAAGCATATTATACAGTTGTCAAAAAGTGACAAAATGCACACTGCTTCTGTCACAGGGTATGAACATCTTTAAAGGGTTAAATAGGAGAAAGGCTTTGAAGAGAGATGCAGCAATAGTTGGAATATCAGCAAGCTAATGAGTATTAACTAGGGGCGTACATTCGAGTGTTTGTGGAAGAAGGCGGAAAATCCACATCACAATTACATGTTGTATGGATCTATGTGAGGTCATTCTGAGAGGTCTCTGAAATAACAATTATAGATGCATCACCAAGCTTAAATGATTTGTGTCATCCATATTAAAAAGCAGCATTTAAATATAGTTTTATTTTTGCCTGGAAAAAAAAGGTTCTAAAGCTGACAAGTAATTCTTACTAATGCTCATTATTTAATAAGTATAAGTAGCTTTTTAGAAAGTATTTATCAATAATTTTTTCAAGCAAAAACAAATAAAAAAAAGTTTTAGCCGCTTAAAGGGACACTATACCCAAACATTTTCTTTCATGATTAAGGTAGAGAATATAATTTTAAACAACATTCCGATTTACTTCTATTACCTAATTTGCTTCATTCTTTAGATATACTTTAATGAAGAAATAGCAATGCACACGGTGAACCAATCACAGGAGGCATCTATGTGCAGCTACCAATCAGCAGCTACTAAGCATATCTAGATATGCTTTTCAGCAAAGAATATCAAGAGAATGAAGCAAATTAGATAATAGAAGTAAATTAGAAAGTTGTTTATAATTGTATGCTCTGTCTAAATCATGAAAGAAAAAATTTGGGTTTCATGTCCCTTTAAAAGTTGTTTTTGTATGGATAATAGAAGAATTCAGAGTACACTGCCCTTTTAATCCATCTGGAGAAATGGTATAGGGATAATAGACATATGTTAAATAACAGAATAAAAACCTATTGTGAAACTAACAGACCTCAATTAAGCTAAAATTACAAAATATCCCTTACTCCCAAAGGATAAACAGACTATATGCCCAAAAACCACTGAAGTAGCGCTACACAGCAAATAAGGTCTTCTCCAGCTAGAGAATAAACAATGTAATAAAATCAATGATATGATAATATACAAGCAATCATTAAAATGTCACACTCTAAACCTGGTATATAAAAAGATATAAGAAATAATAAGAATAAAATATATTAATACAATTTGGAGAACAAAAGATACTCTGAATCGTAGACTGTGCTCTGTATATCTAGCAGAAAAAAATCTTTCTTTGGTGGTAACGTTCACTATATAGTGCACTGATACAAAGGTTAATTATTTCTTAAGGGTTTAAGGATAGAATACATGAATAAAAAGGTGCCTCCTTCTATTCAGCTAATCACTTCTAGATACAAAGTAACATGGAAATTTTTTTTAAAATAAGTTGTCTACCGCGTAGGAATGTGTCTACCACGTCACTTCCGGTGACGTGAATCAGCTGCTTGAGATTTGTGGCGCTCACTGCGCATGCGCTAGAGGCCCAACCTCCTTAAAACAGCTGATTTACATTGGTCGTGGAAATATATGGCACCACATTCCTGAGTGCACGTTACTGGTTGCAAAATCAGACGGAACAAGCTGTCTGTCATTGGATTTTGTAAACAGAAAGTGCGCCAGATGGGTCGCAGAATCTGTACACCACCACACAACGGCTGCAACGACTTGCACAGCTATTAACCCCTTATACTCAGTCAACAAGTTCAGCCAGTCCCTTCTCTGTGTAACAATCTATTTTTGCGAATAAGAAAAGATGATTGACAGAGGGTGAACGAGACTCACAAAAAGAGATAACTTGTTTCAAATATTCCCCCCTCAGATTGTTACACAGTGAAGGGACTGGCTGAACTTGTTGACTGAGTATAAGGGGTTAATAGCTGTGCAAGTCGTTGCAGCCGTTTTGTGGTGGTGTACAGATGCTGCGACTCGTCTGGTGCACTTTCTGGTTACAAAATCCGAAGACAGACAGCTTGTTCCGTCTGATTTTGCAACCAGTAACGTGCGCTCAGTAATGTGGTGCCATATATTTCCTCGACCCGTGTAAATCAGCTGTTTTAAGGAGAATGGGCCTCTAGCGCATGCGCAGTGAGCGCCACAAACCTCCAGCAGCTGAATGTGTCCACCGGAAGTGACATGGTGGACACATTCCTATGGTAGACAACTTATTTTAGAACACCGGTCTGTCAACTCTTGACAAAGGCCCTACGGAACTGAAACGCGTAGAGGTTATCCTGATTGGCACTTGTGTTTCAAGCAACAGTGGAGCGTGTAGCAGGTAGACACTGAATACTAATATCGGCTATATTTGAACATTTTCAATCACAGGTAGAAGGGATTGATGGTCAAGTGTGAAGCAAAGAACGCTAAGGAGCCGCGCCTTGAAGTGTGATTTGACCTGCACGTGACCTCACCTGCATTAAGGAAAACCACAACCTTGTGGTGGTCCGATAACAAAGGAGGGACAGACTGACACAGCGAGAAGCAGTAAATAGCTGTGAAGCTGCTCCTAGAAGGTTAACTACACCCAGAGGAGTTGATAGAGCGTGGAACAACAAAACACTATGGAGCTGCACTTTCCTCGTAGAGGTACTTTATACAAGGTGGAGTTAATAGCAACTCTGAGAGTCCCTATATTTAACTTTGAGCTATTTTTTATGTCAATTTGCATCTAGAAGTGATTAGCTGAATTGAAAGAGGCACATTTTTATTCATGTATTCTATCATCAAGGAATAATTAACCTTTATATCAGTGCACTATAAAGTAAAAGTTACCATCAAAGAAGGATTTTGTCTGCTAGATATAAAGAACACAGTCTACGATACAGAGTATCTTTTGTTCTCCAACTTATATTAATATTTTTTATTATATGAATCATTTTTATGTACCAGCACTGGTTTAGAGTGTGACATTTTAATGATTGCTTGTATATTATCATATCATTGATTTTATTAAATAGTTTATTCTCTAGCTGGAGAAGACCTTATTTGCTTTATAGTGCTACTTCAGTGTTTTTTGTGCATATAGGGATAATAGATATACCTTCTGTCTCTTGAGACATAATTATGGACCATGAAAAACAAACTTTCGCTTACCTGAGTCAACACATGTGGGAATTGCCCTCCTGACCATTAGGAGTGAAAAGACACCCCCGACCTAACAAAGCTTTAAATCCATCTCACTTACCATTAATCCTTAGTCATGCATATAGATAAACAGATGGAGAAAACAAAAAAAAACTGAAAAATTAAAGTTGGGCAAAAAAAGTGTAAAACAAGTACAGTAACCAACTAATCCAGAAGAAATGCAGGGCTTGTACACTCTCACACTATCATGAAAATAATGATTTTATCAGGTAAGCATACATTTTGTTTTATTTCATTAGATGGTGATATAGTCCATGAGTCTTCACTTGTGAGAATCTATACCCAAGCAGTGAAGGTCCATGAGATCGACATGAAATAGCGGGGAACAAAAAGTTAAGACAGGTACGCGCTGTGGCCCGTAGAACATTCCTACCAAAGGCAGCCTCAAAAGAGGCAAGCACATCAAAGTAAAAAAACTGAGAATAAGGGGCCTATTTATGAAATATCTGTCCGACATGATCCAATCAGCGGATCATGTCCGACAGACATCGCTGAATGCGGAGAGCAATACACTCTCCGCATTTAGCATTGCACCAGCAGCTCTTGTAAATGCTGGTGCAACGCCGCCTCCTGCAGGGGGTGTCAATCATTCCGATCGTATTCGAACGGGTTGATTTCACACAATCTCTGTCCGCCTCCTCAGAGCAGGCGGACAGGTAATGTAGCAGCGGTCATAACTGGTGTTTCTGGCGAGTCTGAAGGCTCGCCAGAAACACGGCCCTTCAAGCTCCATACGGAGCTTGATAAATTGGCCCCAAGGTGTGCAAAGAAGACTAAGTAGCTGCCTTGTAAATCTGATCAATAAAAGATTTATTACAAAAGGCTCAATGAGCTCATGGGATTATTCCCCACAATCAAACATGCCTTACAAATTAATGCTGTATGGCAAGCAGCTAAAGTAACAGACGTAGCTTTTTGACCTTTGCAAAAAAGCAAAAGTAACAAAAAGAGAAAAACATCTGAAATCCATCTGACCCTAAGAGATCTAGATGGTAAGCCTTTGTCCAAACCCTACAGAAACTTGAGAACTCTAAGAATTCTAAAACAATTCCAACAGTATCTTTTGCAAGCACACCAGTAAGAAAAGGTTTTCCAAACCTTATGATAAATATATTTTATTACAGATTAACTAGCCTGAATCAAGGTGTCAATAACATTATCAGTAAAAACTAAATGTATGCTGACCAGATAAATTCCTTTCTTTCCTGGCAGGGAGAGTCCACAACTTCTTTCATTACTGTTATTAATATTAACACCTTGCCCCAGTGGGAGGCCAAGACACCCCAGCTAAAGGCTATAAATATTCCTCCCACTCCCCCTATCCCCCCAATCATTCGGCCGCGGTACCAAAGAAAAAGCAGGAGAAACATTAGGGTATAGAGTTGCCAGAACAAAAAATAAAGGAAAGCCGTCTAAAAAAATATTACGGGCGGGGTTGTTGACTCTCCCTGCCAGGAAAGAAAGCAATTTATCTGGTAAGCATACATTTTGTTTTCTTTCCAAAGGTAGGGAGAGTCCACAACTTCATTCATTACTGTTGGGAACCAATCCCCAAGCTACAGAGGACAGTGAATGAACCAAACGGGAGGGCAAAAAATAAAGAATAAAGGCGGACCCTAATCTGAGGGCACCACAGCCTGTAACACTTTTCTCCCAAAAAATATTACGGGCGGGGTTGTTGACTCTCCCTGCCAGGAAAGAAAGCAATTTATCTGGTAAGCATACATTTTGTTTTCTTTCCAAAGGTAGGGAGAGTCCACAACTTCATTAATTACTGTTGGGAACCAATCCCCAAGCTACAGAGGACAGTGAATGAACCAAACGGGAGGGCAAAAAATAAAGAATAAAGGCGGACCCTAATCTGAGGGCACCACAGCCTGTAACACTTTTCTCCCAAAAGCTGCTTCCGTAGAAGCGAAAACATAAAATCTATAGAACTTTAAAAAAGTGTGTAAGGAGGACCAGGTAGCCGCCTTACAAATCAGATCCATAGAAGCTTCATTCTTAAAAGCCCAGGAAGAAGAATCTGCTCTAGTGGAATGAGCCATTATCCTCTCAGGAGGCTGTTGTCCAGCCTTCTAATAAGCTAAAGGGATGATACTTCTCAGCCAGAAAGATAAGGAAGTCGCAGTGGCCTTCTGACCCTTGTGCTTACCAGAATATAACACAAATAAGGAAGAGGATTGCCTGAAATCCTTAGTAGTCTGAAGATAGAATTTTAAGGCACGTACAACATCCTTCGAGGAAGGATTAAAACAAAGGGAAGGAAAAACAATTTCCTGACTGATGTTGCGAATCGAGACTACCGTAGGTAGGAAACCTAACTTAGTATGTAAAACCGCCATATCTGCATTAAAAATAAGGTAAGGTGGATCACAATTTAAAGCAGAAATCTCAGAGACCCTGCAAACCAAGGCGATAGCCAACAAAAACAAAACCTTCCAGGATAGAAGTTTAAGATCAATAGAATGCATAGGCCCAAACGGAGCCTGCTGCAAAACACGAAGAACAAGGTTGAGGCTTCAGGGAGGAGCAACAGGCTTAAACACAGGCCTGATTCTAGCCAGAACCTGAACAAAGGACTGCATGTCAGGAAGATCTGCTAATCTCTTGTGCAGTAATACTGACAGGGCCAAGATCTGACCCTTCAGAGAACTGGTGGAAAAACCCTTCTCGAAACCATCTTGGAGAAAGGACAGAATTCGGGTAACCTTCACCTTGTGCCATGGAAGACTGCGTTCCTCACAACAATGAAGGTAAGTACGCCAAACCTTGTGGTAAATATGGGGAGTGACCGGCTTGCGAGCCTAGATCAAAGTTTCTATTACATTATCCGAAAAACCTCTTTTGTATAAGACTAAACGTTCAATTTCCACGCAGTCAGTCTCAGAGAATCGAGATTTTGATGTAGGAAAGGACCCTGAATCAGAATCTCAGCACGATAAGGTAACCTCCACGGAGGGGAGGAAATTCTTATTAGATCCGCAAACCAGGTCCTTCACAGCCACGATAGAGCTATTAGAATCACTGGAGCCTGCTCCTGCTTGATGCGGGCCACTACTCTAAGGGAGCAGGATCAATGGAGGAAAAAGATATATGAGATTGAACCTCCATGGAACTGCTAATGCGTGTACTAATTCTGCTTGAGGAACCCTCAATCTCGACTTGTGCCTGGGTAGCTTGGTATTGAGACGAGAAGCCATGAAGTCGATCTCCGGAACCGGCCATTTGAGAGTTATCCCCTGGGATGAGAATCGCGGAAAGAAGGAAGTTGTGAGATTCTGCCCATTGAAGAATTTGAGACACCTCCATCATAGCTAGGGAACTTCTTGTTCCTCGCTAGTGGTTGATGTAAACCACCGAGGTTATATTGCCTGATTGGAATCTTATATACCGGGCAGAACAGAGATAGGGCAATGCCCTTAGAGCACTGTAAATTGCCCGAAGTTTCAAGATATTGATCGGAAGAGAAGATTCTTCTTGGGACCACGTCCCCTGAGCCCTCTTGGGGCCCCAGACTGCACCCCAGCCTGAGAGACTGGCATCCATAGTCACAATCTTCCAGGATGTCTCAAGAAGCACGTGCCTAGGTCCAGGTGTTCTTGACATCGCCACTAAGAGAGAGAGTCTCTCATCAGATTGTCCAGACAATTTGTTGAGACAGGTTTAGGTGATCTCTGTTCCACTGCCTTAGCATGCATAGTTGTAGAGGTCTGAGATGGAATCGAACAAAAAGAATAATGTCCATGGAGGACACTATGAGACCAATTACCTCCATGCACTGAGCCACCGAAGGATTTAGGGTGGTCTGAAGGGATATACATGCTGCAACCAGCTTGGAACGTCTCTGATCTGTCAGAAAGATCTTCATAGATAGTGAATCGATAAATGTTCCGAGAAAAACAGCCTTGGTACTGGGGAACAGGGAACTCTTTTCCAGATTTATCTTCCATCCGTGAGTTCAGAGAAGACACAGAAGAGACTCAGTCTGATATCTTGCAAAAGGAAAAGTTGAGACATTTTAGGTCTAGAATTGGATGATAAGTTCCCTTCTTTTTGGGAACCACAAAGAGGTTTGAGTAAAAAACCCTGACCTCTTTCTGATTAGGGCACCAGAACGATTACTCCCAAGAAGAAGAGATCTCGAACGCAGTCTAAAAAGGCTGCTCTTTTCTCTGGTCTTAAAGATAATCTTGAGAGAAGAAATCTGCCTCTTGGCAGGAAGAAATTTGAACCCTATCTTGTAACCCTGGGAGACAACGTCTAATACCAAGGAATCATGAACATCTTGGACCCAAGCCTCTAGAAAAAAAAGATAGTCTTCCCCCTACTCGATCCGGTCTCGGATCGGGGGCTGGCCCTTCAAGGCCTGTTTGGACTTGTTCCAGGACTGGTTGGGTTTCCAAGTATCCATAGGGACCACTGTTCCATAACTTGTCCGCCTGCTCTGAGGCCACATACAGAAATCAACCCGATCGAATATGATCGGGTTGATTGACACCCCCTGCTAGTGGCCGATTGGCCGCAAATCTGCAAGGGGTGACATTACACCAGCAGTTCACAAGAACTGCTGGTGCAATGATAAATGCAGACAGCGTATTCTGTCGGCATGCCAAAAACTGTTAGTCCAAGTAACAATTCTAGAAATTCTAGTAGAAAAATTCTTCGTGCCATGAGCACAAATGCTCGCAGCTTAGGAAATAAATTACCTGAACTCATTTCAATAATGACTAGGGACAACTTGGATTTAGTAGCTATAACAGAAACATGGTACAATGATTTGCATGACTGGGACATAGTCATACCTGGATACAGGTTATTTAAAAAGAACAGAGTAGGAAAGAAAGGTGGAGGAGTTGCTTTGTATGTAAATGAAAATATAAAGGTTACTGAAATTGTAGGAACAAATGATGAGGTGGAAAGTATTTGGGTGACTTTGGAAATTGGAGATAAAAATGTTTTTAGAATAGGGGTTGTATATAGGCCTCCATTGCAGGATGAAAAACTGGACAATCTGTTATTAGATGAAATAACCAAAATGACCATGAAGGGTAAGGTTATAGTACTGGGGGACTTTAATTTGCCAGATATAGACTGGAAGATTCCTTCTGCTAGATCGGCTAGAAGCAGGTATATTCTTGAATCTCTGCTAGGGGAATCACTTGAACAATTAGTCAAGGAACCAACTCATAAGGAAGCTATATTAGATCTAATACTTACAAACAGTGATACAGTTTCAGATGTGTCTGTAGGTGAGAACTTAGGATCCAGTGATCATCAATCTGTTTGGTTTAGTATTCATGTTCAGGAACTGTCCACCCAGACTAAAACAAAAGTTTTAGACTTTAGGACGGCAGATTTTTCATTAATGGGAGAATACCTAAATAACTATTTAAAGGGGAAAACTCTTATTACAGGGGTTCAAGAACAGTGGGAATTTGTGAAAGGTGCCATTTTAGATGCAACCGCACACTGTATTAGACATGTCTGTAAAAGTAAAAGAAAGCGGAAACCAATTTGGTTTTCCAAAGAAGTAGCACATGCTGTAAAGACAAAAAAGATAGCTTATAAAAATTACAGACACACACAAGCAGATGATGATATGAAAATATGGAGACTCCAACAAAAAAAGACTAAGCAGTTAATTAGGAAGGTTAAAGCTCATGCAGAAGAGAAGATAGCACAGTCAGTAAAACATGGGGACAAAACATTCTTTAGATATATCAGTGAAAGAAGAAAAAATAAGGTAGGAATAGTAAAATTGAAATCAGTTGATGGTAGAATAATAGAAGGAGATAAGCAGATTGCAGACTGTCTCAATGATTACTTCTGTTCTGTTTTCACTAAAGATTGTGAAGATACAATGTCTACATTAAGGGATGCAACGCAAAATAGAAACAAGCTTAACAGTAATCTTTTTACAGAGGATGAGGTTTTGTTAGCATTATCAAAAATAAATGTTACAAAGGCAGTGGGTCCTGATAATATTCATCCAAGGGTTTTAAAAGAACTTCGATCAGTGCTAACTGTCCCATTAACTGATCTGTTTAATCAGTCACTATTAACAGGAGCTGTCCCAGATGATTGGAGAATAGCAAATGTAATACCCCTTCATAAAAAGGGCAGTAGAGAAGAATCTGGCAACTACAGGCCAGTTAGTTTAACTTCAGTAGTAGGGAAATTAATGGAAAGCCTCTTAAAAGAAAGAATTATGACTTACATAAAGACAAACAATTTAGAGGACCAAAATCAGCATGGTTTTACTTCAGGGAGATCATGTCAGACTAATCTAATTGACTTCTTTGATTATGTAACAAAAGTATTAGACAAGGGAGGAGCAGTTGATGTAGCATATCTAGATTTCAGCAAAGCATTTGACACCGTCCCACACAATAAACTTATTCACAAACTATATCTCCTTGGTCTAGATTCAAAAATTGTGAACTGGGTGGAATGCTGGCTTAAGGACAGAAAACAAAGTGTCTTAGTAAATGGAGTTCATTCAGCAGAGGGGGCTGTTACTAGTGGTGTTCCTCAGGGGTCAGTTCTGGGGCCTGTTTTGTTTAACATATTTATCTGCGATATCAGCAAAGGGCTACAGGGGAAAGTATGTCTCTTTGCAGATGATACAAAAATTTGCAACAGAGTGGATGTTCCAGGGGGGGTAGACAAAATGAGAAGTGATATACAACAATTGGAGGATTGGACAAATGACTGGGGTCTAAAGTTTAACACAGCAAAGTGTAAAATAATGCATTTAGGGAAGAAAAATCCAAATGTTAATTACAGACTCAATGACACTTTACTGACTGTTACAGACGAGGAACAGGACTTGGGAATTATTATTTCAGATGATTTAAAACTTAGTAAACAATGTAGTAATGCAGCGAGTAAGGCTAGCAGAATGCTTGGATGTATTGGTAGAGGTATTTGCAGCAGAAATAGTAAGGTTCTTATGCCACTTTATAGATCATTAGTTAGGCCTCATCTTGAGTATTGTGTGCAGTTCTGGAGACCATATCTTCAGAAGGATATTAACAAACTTGAATCTGTGCAAAGGAGGGCTACCAAAATGGTACATGGTCTAAAAAATAAAACTTACCAGGATAGGCTCAATGACCTAAATATGTATAGCTTAGAGGAGAGAAGGGAAAGAGGTGATATGATAGCAACTTTCAAGTACATTAAAGGGTTTAGTAAAACTGAGGCTGTGGGTATTTTACATAAAATGGAAAATTCAAGAACAAGGGGTCATGAGCTCAAGCTAAAGGGTAGTAGATTCAGAAGTAATTTGAGGAAGCACTTCTTTACAGAAAGAGTGATTGATTTATGGAATAAACTTCCTCAAGAGGTAGTAGCAACAAACACTGTGGGGGACTTTAAAAATGCATGGGACAAGCATAGGGCTATCCTACGAACTAGATAAGTTTATACTGTTAGGTAAGGTCGGGCAGACTTGCTGGGCCTATGGCTCTTATCTGCCGTCAATATCTATGTTTCTATGTGCAGCAGACATGATGCGCTACATCGTATCATGTCCGCTTGCACTATGTTAAATATACCCCTTAGACTGTTCAGGTTTGGAGGAGGACTGAGTCCGCTGTTTCTTGTCTGAACAAATGGAACAAAAATTAGAAGGTTGGCGACCCTTAGTTCTCGCCTTCTTACCCTGTGGAAGGAAAGCTCCCTTCCCTCCTGTTAACGTGGAAATGATGTCCAGGTCTGGCCCGAAAAAAAATCTTCCCCTTGAATGGTAAGGAAAGAAGTCTGGTCTTAGATACCATATCTGCGGACCAAGACTTTAACCAAAGAGCTCTATGCGACAAGACTGCAAAACCTGAAGCCATAGCAGTCAGACGGACAATTTGCATATTAGCCACACAAATAAAGGAGTTGGCTATCTTGAGAGCCTTAATCCTGTCCTGTATATCCTCCATGGGAGATTGAACTTTGAACAATTAATTCTGACAATGAATCACACCTGTAGGTAGCAGCACCTGAAACGGTTGTCACAGCTGCCGCCGGCTGAAATAGAAGTCCCATAAGTTGGAACATCTTTCTCAGATAGCATTCCAATTTCCTGTCCATGGGATCTCTAAAGGAGAACTACCCTCTAGGGGGATAGTAGTACGCTTGGTGATTGTTGAGATGGCCCCATCTACCTTAGGAATAGAATTTCATAACTCTAAAGGAGATTCAGGGACCGGAAACAACTTCTTAAAGGTTGAAAAGGGGGAGAAAGGAGTCCCAATCTTTTCCCATTCTCTTGAAATAACCTTCGCCATTTGTACAGGCACCGGGAAGGTTTCAGGAACCTTCTTTTTATCATAGACCCTTTCTAATTTAGGGATAATAGGGTCCTCAGGAAGCTTAGCATCCATAACCTCTAAAGTAGACAAAAAGAAAGCGAAGGTGCTCAACTTTAAACCTTAAATTTGGTTCCTCAGGAGGAGATTTAATTTCAGATACCTCTGACTCTGAAAGCTCACCCTCAGAAGCAACAGAGGTTAGATCATCCTCAGAAAGGTGAGACAAGCTAGCCAATTCAGACTGAATAGAGGTATTAACCCCCAAGTCAGTGAAACTATGCTTAACCTTTCTCTTACGTTCTCCAGAGATAGGTAAAGCATTTAATGCAGCTGATACAGCAGATTGAAGCTGAGAAGTAAAATCTGACGGCAAAAAATGACCTCCAGCCGGAGATAAATGTGCACTGAGGGGCACTGCCTGTGACATAGGTTTAAAAAGGGACTGCAGATGCAGAATAGGCATCTCCTGGACAACGGGGTCCTGAGAGGTGGAAGGCTCAGAGCGAATAAAAGTGCCAGGGGATAAAACAGATTTAGACGCCTTCTTGGCCTTTATAAGCAGATAGAACATAAATGTGCAGGTGATAGTCTCCTCACAATACAAACATGCATTTGTTACAATGATTGTTGAAACAGCACCCTCTGATGAGTTAAAATCAGAATCCTTAGTGAAAAATTTAAATGTGTAGCGTGGCACCTCTACCCTCAGCCTTGGCTGAGGTACTCACCACCTCCTAGCTATCAACCTGGACCGGGATGAAGTCAGATTTCTCCCAATGCCTGCAGCGAACGCTGTATGCTGATCGTTACGCAGGAGCAAACTACTGACCAGCCAAAGAGAAAAACTACACCCTTGTCACATGGTGCGCCATTCAGAGACCGCCCCCAGCTAGGAGAGAAACCGAACGAAGCTGCGTAGAGGTATAATGGCCCCAGTAGGAAATGTTATCCAAACTGCCTGGCATTTTATCTGTGTCCTCATGAGCCAAAAAAAAAAAAACCTTTATACATGTGCTCCGGTTAGCAAGGAGCTAAGCAGCACATATAACATAGCCACAACTGTTTAAATAATAACCTTCTTATATAAAAGGTATTAAATGGCCCCATATCTGGAAGAGAATTAAAAAGTATCACACTGTTAAATGTCCCTATAACCTCATGGAATTTGCAGCCCTACTAGGCATAATCCCTAAAACTAAAGGACTTACCCTCCAGGTTTAAAGCTGTGGAGCAGGCATAGTGGCTCAAGGTCTGACAGTCTCACCAAACACATTTGACAGAGACCTGAGGAGAAGGGGAAAAACAGTTTAAATTGCTAACACTGATTCCCCAGGAGGTGATAGCTTTAATTCTTAGATAGTGGTCAGAGATCGTTCCCTGCGACATCTAGAGCCAAATTTCACCACAACTGTCACTGAGAGGACTACATGGTTCTCAAACACCCCAGTCCACACTTGAAGGGAAAAATTACCCATTAATGAATTAAATTTTCTTTTAACACTTCTCTGCCATCCTAGGGGGGTAGGGGAAGTGGGAGGGATATTTATAGCCTTTGGCTGGGTTGTCTTTGCCTCCTCCTGGTGGCTAGGTGTTGATATTCTCAACAGCAATGAATGAAGTTGTGGACTCTCCCTGCCTTTGGATAGAAAACACTCTGAGATAGCACTAAGCGTGCAATTGTTAGGCTGTCCAATTCAGAGGTTTGAGATCCTGATAAAAGACTCCAAGGGGAGCTTGAGGACATCTGCAAAATCCTGCAAAGCCCAGCTGGAGCATTTAGAATTGCTGAGGCTTGTTCCTGCTTGATTTTGCCCATCACTTTAAATAGCAATACATACAAGAGGAAAAATTTAAATCAGCCTGAATGCCCAGGGAACCATTAGATAATCTGTCAGACTCACTGAGGATCCTGAGACCTGACACAATTATGGCCATGAGATCTATCTTCAGCAGACCCTCATCATCTCACAATTGGCTTGAAAACTTCTTGATTTAGAGACCACTCATCTGAGTGAAGAGACTGGCGACTTTGATAGTCTAACTCCCTATGTGGAAAGTAGAAATCCTGCAATGATAATGTTCAGCCCAACGGATGATGCAAGACATTTCATTAATTGCCAATGAACTGAGAGTTCCCCCTTGATTGATTTAAGCCACTGCTGTGACATTGTCTGACTTGAAGTGAAGAAAAGATTCCTGCCTGAGATCAGGTCAATTTAGGAGAGCCCTGAAGATTGCTTGGAGTTCTCACACTACCTGATCTTTCCGAGACCCCCAGACTGCACCCCAACCTAAGAGGCTGGCATCTGTTGAAATCACTATGCACACTGGCCGAAGAAAAAAGGGACCCTTGAAGCAAGGAATGGTGAGTCTGCCACCATGTCACAGACTATTTTGTTCTGTGATTTAGCAGGATAATCTCAGACAGATGCTTTTGATTCCTATTTAACTGATGCAACATTTGCAATTAGAGGTACCAAAATATACCGGCGGGAGCTGTGGACTCTCCCTGTATCAAAGAAAAGGAAATTATCTGGTAAGTCATAATTTATGTTTCCCTTTTAAATACAGCTGCATTTATTACTTGTGGGAAATTATACCCAAGCTACAGAGGACACTGAATGCTAACGGAAGGGAACAAATAAGAGGCAGCTCAACCTGAGGGCACCACAGTCTGCCAAAAAAACAAACTCCTGAAGGTTTCCTCGATAGAAGCAAAACATTTTAAGAATAAGAATGTTAGGAGGACCAAGTAACCGCCCAACAATCAGAACCATAGGGATCTCACGTTAGAGACCCAAAAAGATGTCACTGTACTCGAACTGAGCCACAAACCTCTGAGGAGGCTCGTGTCCCGCTGTCTCCTAGAACCAGCGAAAACATTCCTCTACCAACAAGGAGGAAGTCAATCAGCTTCCAAAACCTTGCACTCCTCAGATATGATAACAGAAAGAAAAAAAACTGTATTCTGAAGAAGTCTGACAGAAACCCAAACAATCTACAGACAAAATAGGTCCTTGAGTAAGAATTTAAAGACCAACCCTGTACAGGTACAAAGGAACCCGAAGCAACCCCAGAAGGGTAAATCTTACTCCAAAAGGAGCAAATAATTGACTTGCCGGCCCTGCCACAGGCAGTGCCCTACCAAAAACAACTAAACACCTGGAAGATCAATTTACCTCTGGAACCGGAGCACAGAGAGCAAAAACTGCTTGCGAAACTACATACCAGAGAAGGAACTACAGCTGGTATCCATCTGTAACCTTCCGCTTTCCAGGCATCTAAGCTAACCAACAGGCTATCTATGCTGGCTGTCCCTTGAACAAGAACAAGCTAGACAAGCCCATCACCAGCTCATTCTAGAGGGGAAGATGAATACTCCAGGATCCAGAAGAGAGCCAGGACAAGCTAGTTCCTCCTGACAAAAGGAGAGGGAGGCCCTCCACGCATAAAACAGGTGACGAGGAACCAGGTACAAGCTGAAGGAAGAAACCCCCTAAGAAACAAACCTACACACGGCTAGGTCCAAGCGACCCCTCGCAATTCGCCCTGGTAGAAAAGATCCCAGGACACAAAGAGACCCTGTAGATCCCTGCAACAAGGGAACTCACAAGGCAGCGAAACCTCTAAACCGTGATTACGAACTTGTGGGCAAAATTGGAGCAACAGTCTCACTGACGCCCACTCCAGATAGGGTAGGGCCATCCTCGAAAAAGTGGGACATGGCCGAAAAGAAGGCTAAAATAGATGACCTCAGAATTAAGAAATCTGCCACAGCAGGTTTCAGACTCCAAGCCAACAGCTTGCTAGGCCAGGAACTAATCCCTTAGGTCACTTAGTCCAGCGGACCTCAGCTGAGAAACTCAATCTGCTTTCCTCAGATACACATTCGAAAAGCTCTGAATAGTCAGAACTGATGATCCAGAAGTAGATCTCTTCCAGAAGAGACGCTCAGAAAATGGATTGCTGCAAAGAGCCGTAGTGGGCCTCCACCCACCACCAAATTTGAGACCTCCCGGGCCAAGCAGGAGGAACTCACTAACTCAGACTATAATCCTCCCACCAAGAGGACCCAACTGGCATGGACCCAGAAGATCCCCAACACCGGGAGATCTGGACCGAACACTGGAGAACGATTCCCCAACCGGTAATCCAAAAAGACTGCTAGGACAGAGTCAAATCCCAAAGCTATGCCGAAGACTTGGCCTGGGCTGAATACAACACTCTCCACTACAGCGCCAACGAAGGCCTGAAGGTGAATAGGAGGGCAGAACCCGATGAAGTAATTCTAACTTCGTAAGCTCTAAGTTGAAGAGTCTTACTCTCTGAAAGACCAAGCCGCATCCAAAGGATCCAGTCTGGTGGCAACACGAGAACTCTAGGTCCACCTCTGAGGATGGAACCGGCAGGAAGCAAATCCCCAAGGTCTACTAGCAGATGCTGGAAAAACCAGAACCGCTAAGACTCGGGAGCCACCAGAACACCTAGAAAAAGGCTACTGCCCCAGTAAACCCCAGATCCCCCCCAAAAAAACTAGGATCCAAGTGAGGTTCCAGATGAAAAAACGGTCCCTAAGAATCAAACCTGCTTAAACAAGGATGTTGTAAATGGACATCCAGCATCAGCAACTGGATTCTAACCATCAACCTTCAAGTTGCCAAGCCCCAGAGATAACCCACAGGCTACACTGGACCACTCTAGACTGGAAAGATATCCTTCTTAAATCCAAGTAGAGAGAACCGTGTATTCCCTCTAAACAAAGAGATCTAATAAGCTCAACTTAAAGATCATCGGACCCAAAAGGAACGGGAAACCCCTCCCCTTATCGGACCAGTCACCAACAGTGTAATGACACTGCGAAGAGTACCGGGACAAGACTCCAAAAGTCACCTAGTCCAGAAAGACAGAAAAAAGATCAACTCTGGCCTCTAGGACCACCCAGACCCATATGATCCAGCATCAAGTGCCCATCCAGAAGAACCTAAGAAAGGTCCTGCCTGTCCTTCGGTATAGATGGACCCTGCCTTAATCAGAAAAACTAGAAAGAGCTCCTCCTCTAGAGTAGAAGGGAAGAACAAACTTAACTATTAACCAAACAGCACCCGTCATCAAGGGTACGACACCTCTTGTCATTAAAAACATAAACAAATGGCTAATTCTTAAGTTCCAGCAATGCTAGGAAAACTGAGAATACACAAAATAAAGAAAATAAGCTCAGAGGCTTAAATATATATCTATAGATAATCGAGGTAATCATCACCCTGAACAGAGATCTAGAAGCTTCCATCGGAAGACTCCAACCATCAAGTCGATATAACCAAAAAACAACCCAAATGACAAAACTTCTTCACAAAAAGAGTTTTCACAAGAACCCTGAGCCCTAAAACAAAAACTATCTGAAACGGATTAGAAATGAAAATAATTAAACGCATCGAAATGGACGTCAAAAGGGCGTGCAAACTAAAACAAACAGGTCCTGCCTGTTATACAACACAACCCCCCTATATACATATAGACGATAAAGAAGAGGATCCAACCCTCTCCACTCGTCTAATTAAGATCGTTATCTGATTTAGAGGACTGAGATCCACCTGACAGATCAGGACTGGGAACCTCTAACATCGCCAAAACCTCTCTCAGAATTAAACGCAGGCGTGCCATTCTAAATCTAAAAGCCAAATCCTCCTCAGTCGGAGGAGTCAAATTTAGGCGACTCCGACCCTGGAGGTTCTCCCTTTGAAGCCTCAGAGGGAATCACATCCCCAGACGACTGATTGTGCACAATTGTCATTTTACAAGACGGCCCATAGGTAAGAGAGCATGGATTAAACCTTCGCTTGCACATAGCAGGAAGAGACAAACTTGCTAAAGTCACAGAGACGGCCATGCAAAAACGCTCAGTAACTGGTGGAAAAAAGCCTCCCTCAGATGAAGGAGTAATGGTACTTAGGGGAACTGCATGTGTAGGAGAAGATTCTAGGGAACGCACCTCACAGGACAAGGAATCCTCAGAGGTAGACGGCTCAGTGGTCTCTAACATCTCAACAATGTTTGAAGAGAACACCCTATTGCGGCATACGGAACATAATTAAGTGGGCTGGTCTACCCGGGCCTCCTCACAACATACGCAGGTATCAAAGTCTGAATCAGAGGAAACTTATAGAATATCAGGATCCTTCATAATTCTAATTAAAAATTTTTTAAAAAACAACTGGCACCTTCAACCCCCAATGGCTGGGGCACTCACCACCTCCTATGTCCCAGACAGGTAGATAAATGAACTGTTCTCCGCAGCCACTCGGTCAGGAATCAGAAATGGAAAACAAGACGTGACTACTCCCATTCACATAGTGCCTCATGCAGGACCTCCCCTGCTAAGGAAAAGCACGCCAGCTTAATAAAACGGCACAGCTCTATAACCTGCATGGTTCCTTATCAGCCTATGAGCACAAAATGTCTCCTACACATACGCAGTCAAAAATCACATAAAAACATGATTAACAAGACCCCACTGTTCAATAACCCCCCTCAGGAGATATTAACCCTTGATTCCATAAAGATAGAGGAGTCCCACTGAGACCTCGTCTTCGATCATTACCATGTGTAGAAAATGAAACGATCTTACCGGGATCCATTCCGTGGAACAGCAACACGTTCCTTCAAGTTTGATAGATAGTAGCAGCGCCTCTGACATGGACTTGAGTGAAAAAAGCAGGCAGCGAAACTCGTTAACGCTGATTGCTTATAGAAGCTGTTAATATGAGTCTGGATGGTTTCGCAGAAAGACTCTCCCTGCATCTCCAGACTCATCAATGCTCTCACTGAGAGGCTGACAAGACTACTTAAAACTCCAGTTCCATTCCAAAGGGCAGATACCCTTCCTAAGGAACTATTTTGAAACACTTCAGACACTTCTCTGCCAACCTCCTGTGACGAAAGGTAAAGAATGACTGGGGGATGAGGGAAGTGGGGGAGGTATTTAAGCCTTTTGCTGGGGTGTCTTTGCCTCCTCCTGGTGGCCAGGTTCTGTATTCCCACAAGTAATAAATGCAGCTGTGGACTCTCCCTGTATTTAGGAGGAAAAGCATATTTTAAGTCTGTGGTAGGCATTAACTGAACCTCTTACACTAAAGGAAATAAAGTCTTCATCTTGAAAGTATGGACTTTCAGGAATCTGTTTAGGATTTTGAGAACCAAGAAAGGCCAAAAAGTAACCTCTTTCTTTGGTACTATAAAGAGGTTTAAATAAAACCCATGGTATGTCTGAAGCCAGAACTAGAGCAATAACTTCCATGGACTCTCTTACACAAGCAAGAAAAGCTTGGACCTTTCAAGAATCTTGAGGCAGTTGAGACAGGCAAAATCTTTCTCTGGGAGGATTTGAACAAAAGCTTATTCGAAAACCCAAAGAAATTATTTTCAGCACCCAGGGGTCCTGAACAAATGTCTCCAAAGCCTTCTTACCAAAGACTAGTCTGGCATGGGTGTTGCACCTCCATGTGGACTTGGAAGATGCAATATATTTCGAGATCTGTTTTAGACCAAGTAGGGCTGGGCTTCCAGGAAAATTTAGAGTAACCAGAATCAGGGCAGAGGAGGAAACTTTCTGATTCTTAGATTGACAAAAAATAACATCTTGCAGATCTAAGCTTTCCTTTAGACTTTTTATCTTTAAGGCATTGACTGTGGCAACCATAGTATCCAGACCTGCATTTAGAAATATCAGTAGATGAAAATATGAGCTATAAAGCTTGTCTAGCAAAAACATCATTTATGTTTACCAGATAAATTCCTTTCCTTTCTGGCAGGAAGAGTCCACGACTTCATTCCTTACTGTTGGGAAATACAACACCTGGCCACCAGGAGGAGGCAAAGACACCCCAGCCAAAGGCTTACATATCTCTCCCACTTCCCATCCCTCCCACTTCCCCTACCCCCCAGTCATTCTGACAAGGGAACAATGAAAAGTAGGAGAAACATCAGGGTATAAAGGTGCCAAAAGAAATAATATAAAAAAGCAGCCGCACAACAAAAATAAATTACAGGTGGGGTCGTGGACTCTCCTTGCCAGGAAGGAAAGGAATTAATCTGGTAAGCATAAATTATGTTTTCCTTCCATAAGGCAGAGAGAGTCCACAACTTCATTCTTTACTGTTGGGAAAACTATACCCAAGCTCCAGAGGACACTGAAGGAATAACGGGAGAGAAAATAAAGAGGGGGACCTTATTCTGAGGGCACCACAGCCTACAAAACTTTACTCCCAAAAGCTGCTTTCGCTGAAGTAAACACATCAAACTTGTAAAATTTAGAAAAATTGTAAGGAGGACCAGATAGCTGCTTTACAAATCTGATCCATAGAGGCTTTGTTCTTAAAAGCCCAGGAGGAAGCCACTGCTCCAGTAGAATGTTACAATCCGACATCCCCTTAGGGAGGAACCATAATTTAGTACATAAAACCGCCTTTTAAGCAAGGAAAACAAGATAAGGAGGGTCACATTGTAAAGCAGAAATCTGAGAAACTCTGCACGCAGAGGCAATAGCCAACAAAAAAAGAACCTTCCAAGATAACAATTTAATGTCAACAGTATGCATAGGCTCAAACAGAGCCTGCTGCAAAACACTAAGAACAAGATTGAGGCTCCAAGGCGTAGCCCCAGATCTAAACACAGGTCTGATCCTAGTCAGAGCCTTAACAAAGGACTGCACATCTGGAAGCTCAGCCAATCTCTTGAGCAGTTACACCTACAGGGCCGATATCTGTCCATTCAGGGAACTAGCAGATAGACCCTTCTACAGTACATGCTGGAGAAAAGATACAATTCTGGCAACCTTAACCTTATGCCAGAAAAAGTCACACTCTTCGCACCAGTACAAGTAAGCCCTCTACACTTTATGGTAGATACGACGAGTAACTGGCTTATGAGCTTGAATCAGAGTGTCGATAACACTCTCAGAAAACCCTCTCTTGGCTAAGACAGAGGGGTAGATTTAACAAAGACTGCTGCTCCATAACTTGTCCGCTGCCTCTTAGGATGCGGTCTGATCGACACCCCCTGCTAGCGGCCAATTGGCTGTGAATCTGCAGGGGCGGCATTGCACAAGCAGTTCTGATGAACTGCTTGTGCAATGATAAATGCCGACAGCGCATGCTGTCGGACAGACATTGGTAAACCTACCCCTAAGCGTTCAATCTCCACGCAGTCAGCCTCAGAGAATCTAGATTTTGATGAACGAAGGGACCCTATATCAGCAGATCTCTGCGACAAGGTAACCTCCACTGAGGAGATGAGGACATCCCCACCAGATCCGCAAACCACGTCCTTCACGGCCACGATGGAGCAATCAGAATCACTTATGCTCGCTCCTGCTTGATGCGAGCCACCACATGAGGGAGAAGTGGTAACGGAGGAAAAAAATATACGAGTCTGAACCTCCATGGTGCTGATAGGGCGTCTATCGGTTCCACCTGAGGATCCGTCGACCTCAACCCATACTTGGGTAGCTTGGTACTAAGGCGGGATGCCATGAGATCTATCTCTGGCATCCCCCACTCGCTGCATATCTCTGCAAACACCTCAAGGTGGAGAGACCATTCCCCTGGGTGAAAGGATTGCCTGCTGAGGAAGTCCGCTTCCCAGTTGTCAACACCCGGAATGTGGATCACTGACAGAGTACATCTGTGAGTCTCCGCCCACTCTAGTATCTGAGATACTTCTCTCATCGCCAAGGAACTTCTCGTTCCCCCCTGATGGTTGATGTAGGCAACCGAGGTTATATTGTCTGATTGGAATCTGATAAACTGGGACAAACCCAGAAGGGGCTAAGCCTTCAAGGCATTGAAGATTGCCCGGAGTTCCAATATATTGATCGGAAGAGAGGACTCCTGAGTCCATAGCCCTTGTGCCTTCTTGGCACCCCAAACAGCTCCCCAGACGGAAAGACTTGCGTCCGTAGTGACAATCTCCCAGGACAGTTTCAAGAAGCACGTGCCTTGGGACAGATGATCTGGACAGAGCCACCATGAGAGCGAGTCTCTCGACAGGTTGTCCAGCACAATCTGTTGAGACAGATCTGAATGGCTGCCATTCAATTGTCTCAGTATGCATAGTTGTAAGGGTCTGAGATGGAATATGGCAAAGGTCCGATCACCTCCATACACTGGGCCACGGAGGGCAAGACATGCAGTAGTTAGCTTGCAACGTCTCTGATCTGTGAGAAATATTTTCATGAATATGGAGTCTATTATTGTCCCCAGGAAATGCACCCTTGTACTTGGAGTAAGAGAACACTTTTCTAAGTTTATCCTCCATCCATGTGATCGAAGAAGACTGAGAAGGGACTCTGAGTGTTCTTCCGCTAGACGAAAAGATGGTGCCTGTACCAAGATATCATCCAGGTAAGGCGCTACTGCAATACCTTGTCTTCTGGCAATAGCTAGAAGAGCCCCCAGAACCTTTGAAAATATCCTTGGAGCATTAGCTAGGCCAAACGGAAGAGCTATTAACTGGAAGTGAAGTTCAGAGTATTCCAGCACCAAGGTAACCCCTGATAAAGGGTTGCAGATATGCAAGCTGCCCAAGAACAGCACCTCAGTCTCCAGTAAATACAGGTTCCAAAAAGAAGGATAGCAGCACCATCAATATTAAAGTAAAAAGTATTTATTTAAGCCAACATAGTAAAGTGACAACATTTCGGATTTACATCCTTAGTCATGTCCATGGACATGACTAAGGATGTAAATCTGAAACGTTGTCACTTTACTATGTTGGCTTAAGTAAATATTTTTTACTTTAATATTGGTGGTGCTGCTATCCTCCTTTTTGGAACCTGTAGGAACTGGAAGTGCTTGTCCAGAAAGGCAAACCTCAGGAACTGAAAATGTTCCCTGTGTATCGGAAAAAGGAAGGTATGCATCCTTCAGGTCTATGGTGGTCATAAACTGTCCTTCTTATACCAGAGGAAGGATTGACAGTATTGTCTCCATCTTGAAAGAGGGAATACTCAGAAACTTGCTTAGGCACTTTAAGTCCATAATTAGACAAAAAGTTCCCTCCTTTTTTGGAACCACAAAAAGGTTTGAATAAAACCCCAAAACTCTTTCTGCTGTAGGTTCCCGGGACAATTACTCCTAGAGAGGAGAGATCCCATATGCAACCTAAAAAGGCAGCCCTCTTCTCTGGTCTTCTAGACAGTCTAGAGAGTAAGAATCTGCCCCATGGCGGATGAGATTTGAATCCAATCTGGTATCCCTGAAATACAACCTCCAGGACCCAAGGATTCTGTACATCCTGGAACCAAGCGTCTGAAAAAAGAGAGTCTGCCCCCTACTCAATCCGAACCCGGATCGGGGGCCACCCCCTTCATGATGATTTGTTCTTGGCGGGCTTCTTAGTCTGTTTGGACTTATTCCAGGACTGAGCCGGCTTCCAAGTACTCTTGGGCTGCTCGGACTTGGATAAGGATTGCTGTCGTTGTGATTTGTCAGAATGAAAATTAGACAATTGCCATCCCTTAGGCCTAATCTTCTTATCCTGCGGTAGGAAGGCACCTTTCCCTCCAGTAACCGTGGAAATAATGGAGCTCAGCCCTGGATGGAATAAAATCTTCCCCTTGAAAGGAAGAGAAAGGAGTCTGGATTTAGAAGTCATATCCACAGACCAAGAGTTCTACCAGAGAGCACGGCGGGATAAGACCGCAAAGCTAGAAGCCTTTGTATTTAGGCGAAGATTTGGCATATTTGTGTCACAGATGAAGGAATTAGCAATTTTTCAGAGCTTTAATTCTCTCCTGAATATCCTCAAGGGGAGTCTCCACCTCAATGAGCTCCGACAGAGTGTCGCACCAGTAGGTAGCTGCTCCAGCAACCGCGGCTACAGCAGCTACCATTGGTTGAAATAAAAACCCTGTATGTTGAAACATCTTCCTCAGTAAAGTTTCCATTTTCTTATCCATAGGCTCTCTAAAAGAAGAACTATCCTCCAGAGGGATAATAGTACGCTTAGCCAGTGTAGAAATAGTGCCATCCAACTTAGGGATGGAGCACCACAAATCTAATTGAGAGTCAGGGACCGAAATAATTTTTGAAAAGTAGACGAGGGGGAAAAAGAAGTTCCTATTCTTTCCCATTCATTACTAATAATGTTCGCCATCTTAACTGGCACCGGAAAAGTCAGAGGGACCTTCCTGTCTTCATAAACCCTGTCTAATTTAGGGATCTTCCTAAACTAGCTCAGGGAGTTTAGCCTCTGGAACCTCTAGCGTAGAAACACAGATGCTCAATTTTAAATGTAAATGAGGGTTCCTCCGCTGAAGGAGGTTCAGAAACGGATGTTTCCGGCTCAGAAAGTTCACCATCTGAAGCGACAGAGGTTAACTCATCCTCTGATAGCAGGGACATAGTAGCTAAATCTGACAAATAATTAGATGACTCTAGGTCAGGAGAACTATGTTTAACCTTTCTCTTATGTCTGCTAGAGGGAAGTAAGGCACTCAGGGCCGCAGACAACGCCGATTGTAACTACGCGGTAAAGTCCGCAGGAAAAAGGCCCCTTCCAGATGGAGGATTAGTTCAGCCGCGGGGAACTGCATGTGGAGCGGGTAGTGTAGAAAGGGTAGTAATCTCTCGGGACACAGATTCCTGAGAGGTAGACAGCTCAGAGGGGGCTAATAGCGCTGAGTATTAGCAGGCTTGTCTCCCTTCTTAGACTTTAGAACAGTGCTTAGGAAAATAAAACAAAATTGAGCAGGCGGGCAAACCCAGGCCTCCTCACAATATAAACAGGAATTATTAATCAGTACAGAAGGAGCGGAACCTTCTAATGTAGTATCAGAGTCCTCCGTAACTAAGAAATATCAGACAAAAAACACTTTTATTCAAAAAACAACACCTTTATAATCCCAATGGCTGGGACACTCACCACCTCCTAGACCCAGACAGCTAACAGTGAAAACGCTCTCCTTAGGAGTGACGTCCGGAGCAGGATCGTAGGAAAATGAAAAGACCGCACCCGGTAACGTGGTGAGTAGCACAGGAAAAACAGTGAAACTTGTTTGTTCCAAGCCAAAAGCACACAGTCTATGAGCCCAAAAACTCTTGCATTAAAGCAGTTATAAATAACCCCTAGCTGTTCAAATAATCTCCCTGAAAGAGATATTAACCCTTGATCCTATCGAGGCACAAAGGAGCCACACTGTGACCCTGTATAGCAAAAGTGTATATATAAAACGGTCTTATCCTCCAGGATCCATGCTGTGGAACAGGCACAGCCTCTCAAGTGTGAGTCTTGCAGTGACGCTTCTGACATGGACTTGAATGTGTAACAGCAAGCAGTGAAACTCGTCAACACTGTTTGCTCAGGAGCTGTTAGGCGAGTCCAGATGGGTTCGCAGAAAAACTTTCCCTGTATCTCCAGACTCTAACTTTCATCAATACTCTCCCTGAGAGGTTGACATGATTACTTAAAACTCCAGTCCTTTGTTGAAGGGAACATACCCATTACAGGACTATCCAAATCTTCTGTCACTTCTCTGCCACCTCCTATAGTGACGAAAGGCAAAGAATGACTGGGGGATAGGGGAAGTGGGAGGGATATTTAAGCATTTGGCTGGGGTGTCTTTGCCTGCTCCTGGTGGCCAGGTGTTGTATTTCCCAACAGTAAGGAATTAAGTTGTGGACTCTCCCTGTCTTATGGAAGGAAAGCAGCATTTTTAGCATTAATGCAAATCATTTTCACAGCTGCAACACAAATGTTGCTGTTCTCAGGAGATTTAAGTTATCCTAAATCTCATCCAAAGTAGTTTCCACAGATGTTGTCATACCATACAGCAGTAGCAGCAGCTACATAGGCAACACTGACAACAGGCCTAAACATAAAACCTGCAAGTTGAAAGAATCATCTATGAAAAATGTATATCCAAAAGATACTTGAGAGAAAACTATCCTCCAAAGGATTAGTAGTAGAAAGAGTGTAAACAGCTGTATCCAATTTAGGAATAGTTTCCAAATCTCTGTATTTTTTTTTTTTAATAATTTTTTATTGAGGTTTTTGCGTAGAACATACATAAAACATAATACACCATTTTGTAAAAGGAACAAAATACAAAATACAAACATAGTTACCCGAAAAATTTCGGAAATCATACAATAGCTTGGTGAAAGGCTAATGAAACCTCGATTTTTCAATAATATATCACATGTGACTGACCTGTTAGGAACAAAGATTCAGGCCCTATGGGCCAAAAATATGAAAAAAAATTAGTTATCTGACGGTCAGGAGTCTAGCTCGCTAGGAACTTCAAAGTATATCATGCATAGCTGATCTATGAGGAGCTTTGTTTTAGGCCCAATGGACCTAGAGTATAGGAAATAATAGATAACTGATGTCCAGAAAACTAGTTTTTTAAAAGCTTCAAAAGGAGCATGAATACGTGCATAATAAGAGGGGGAAGGGGGATATTCAGCGGGTAAGCACCGCTATGTATATTAGGGAGAGAGTGGAGGGCGGAGCCATAGGAATATAGGAGTATAGTAGGAGACTTAGAGGGGCCTATTAATCTTGGTAATGTAGCAAAGTAAATGGGCTAAGATATCTAGTTACCCAGCTATGAATTATTAGTCATGTGAACATGTGGCATATACCTGCCATTTGGGAGCCACTGCTTAACTAATATAACCATTCTGCAAGTAGACATTGCTTCGTGTATTTAACATAAAACCTATAGAAACTGTATTATATGCTAGTCCCCTCGGTTACATAGGTGAGCTTAGAAAATATAGACCTACTGATCGTAGAGAGATGTATATTGAGCAAGGTTAACAAGCACTAACACATAATGGTGTATAATATTAACTGCAAGGGTGTCTATTCATAACAATAATATTAGCTGTGCAGTCTGAATGAGCTGTGGAGTTAGCTATTACCTAAATCTAACTTTGTATTACAAGTAAATGGATGTAGTATGTGTTGAGTAGTTAAGTCACTGTGTCAATAGAACCTAGACTATAGAGTCTCTGTAGGGAGGGTGTCAGAAACTAGCTCTGCAGGGAGTTGTTCATATATAGTTCCCGCCAAAACTATAGCAAACTGTCTCGGCCGCTGACAGTCCGCTCGTGCAATATAGGGAAATAGTGTAGGGTAACCTTAAAGGGAAACCATAGTGGCATATATATAGCTAGCTTATTGACTAGGAGATAGAGATAAATATAATAGCATATGTAAGCATATTTAACTGAAAAATAGTCCTAACTGATTTCTAGGGACTAAACATCTCTGAATGGATGACTATATAAGACATCACACATCAAACCCATACACCGAGCATATAAAGTTTTATCATTAAGCTTATAGTTGAACACACAGTACCCCGAAAGTGAGACAATAATAGACTTGTCTACCAGTATCTCTGAATTCTGTGGTATAATTACACACCATTTGGATGAATATTAGGGCAGGTCAGATTAGAGAGACATAGCTGAGCACTCCTGCATGTACAAATAGGTAAACTTGAGAGCCCATACTTTGCATAAACATTGACACCAAATAAAGCTATAGGCAAATATGTCCCAGGGTACTACTATAACAGGTATATCACATAACAATATAACACCAGAAAACCAATAACTGTCTAGTCTCTGATAAATTACATATACAATAAATTTTCTTAGGAGTATCTATTATATAAAGGAAGGACGATTTAAACCGTAATAGTTATACATAGAGACAACTCTCACGCTACAATAATGAAGGCTAACTTAAGCAGCATAAGAATATCCAAAAACTGCGTCTAGAGTATACCTGCTACCCAGCCACAAAGTGTGGCAGTGCTGCATATGAGCTATAGGGCTCTAAATGAGAGAAAATATGTTGATGTTCGGCAAATATTTGTAAAACAGTTTATATAGCTAATCTAACAAGCATGTTAAACTTTACACACTAATAATTGTGTTAACTTTATTTTAAACTGGACGTGCGTGAAGTGTAGTTTTAAAGTTCTGCCAGAATAGTGCACCCAGACAAGGGATATAAAATAGCAAGTGACATAGTATATAATGTGAAACTGCATATAGCTGCTTTAAGATAGATTTAACCAGCATGTAACAGCATGTAAATTAAACAAACCAAAAGTTAGGAACACATATATGCTTGTTAGCCCACACCAGTTCTTTTCTAAGCTAAAATAATGGTTTGGATAATAAAGCTAGTATCAACGTGAGATGTTCTAGTTAAGGGGTGAAGCCAATTTCACAACATGAAGCTTTAAGGTACTCAAACCTATATAAATGAGAACTGCTGCAGCTAAGGGAAATCCCTATGTTATAGACCAATTGAGATCTGTGTTCTAGTCTTCCATAAGGGAGTGGTTCTTTAAATAGTCTAACCTAAGTTAGATAGTAAATAAATGGCTGCCTAGCCTTAAAGCACATCAGAACTTATCACTACATCTTTATCTAAAAACAACATTGGAAAATATAGCTTCTATACCCTCAATCAGCTCTCTTTATCCTGCAGTCAAGTGAGAGTAAACATAAATCTTTAGGAAATTATAACATTAATTCAAGTAAATAACAATATACAAGCGACATTTTTGATAGTGAGTGTTTTAGTCCCTAATACATATAAAAACGATATAAGTATTATATAAGGATCTAGAAATATGTTTCCTTCTTCAAATGTCCATCTTTGGTAGAAATGTAACTCAGGGGGGTCGATTCGTTACCCTGCTATCTTATTCCTCTGCAAGGCACCAAGACCCCTGTCAAAAATACGAGAGCAAACATTCTATAGCTAAAATAAAACTTAAGCAATTATAAACAAACAGTAACTCATTTCTGTAGTCACAGTCAAGGTAAACAAAGTTAACATCCATATCTGGAGTTCTATCTATATTGTTGCTACTGTCTCACATAACTGCAGACTTAGGGTTCTTCAGCTGTTATAGGGATAGCAAACAGAAGGAGTGCTGCGGCCTCATCTTATCCCTCCCGGGTGATGCTATTACAAATAAGAAGGTAGAAGCCTCAAGTCGTCTGGGGAGCATGTCCTCCAGGGTCCCACTGCAGGACCCATGCGTTTGCGCGGTGACGATGGTAGCGATAATGGAGCCGCTGACTGAGTGAGAGTGCACACCTGGCTAGAGGCCAGGAACATCCGAGTTTGGATCCCTTACCGGTAGTGGGCCGCCAGACAAAGGTGCTTGTTGGTTTGAATTTCTGTATCTGTGAATAGCTCCGATCTTGCTCCCGGAACACATCCGCTTTCATTCTAGTTCTGGCAATGCTTGGAGTGTGTAGATGCATGCTTGGGACACTTAGTAGAGATGAAATAACCGCATCTGGATCGTCATTATCCAGCAGTTGCCCATGTAAACTGTCAGGAGGCTCTGTAGGGACTTGAATACACACCTCGATAGTTGCATCTCTCTGTGTAATAGACAGTTCCTCCATAGTGTCCATACCCATGCTCTGTAAAGTAGGGCAAACAGTAGGGCTCATTAGTTCCGTAACCGGTATCTGATTGGGTAGGAATCTATATAGCTCGTCAAAGACAATCTCCAAGTCCCGTTTCAGGTCCCTAAAATGATCAGCCAAGAGTTGTGTCACTTCAGATTCCCATCTGTTTAGACTCTCCATTATGCTGTGCGGGTATATGGAAAGTCAATAGGAAAGAGCATCTGTGAGCCAAGATGGCGATTCGCGCCTCTGCTGTAAGCTATGCAGCATAGATTTCAGGGTCTTTTCCTTCCTTATTAACGCCCCATAAATATGCCGTTACTAAATAGGCATCAGTGTTATCTGGGCTATTTGCTGGGATTGTAAATAACATGTTTTTCAGGCAAATAATGCCATTTTGCATGAGAAAAATTCAGGAGCTCTTGCTATGTGCGACTGATCCCTTTAGCAGTTGGCTCCACCCCCCCCAAATCTCTGTATTAGTCTAGGGCACTGGTTTTCAAACCTGTCCTCAGCACTCCCTAACAAGCCACATTTTAAGGATATCTGAACAAGAGCACAGGGGAAACAATCATCTGATTAGTAAACATGGTTATTTTACCTGCTCTCATTCAAGGTAATCCAGAAAACCTGGCCTGTTTGGGAGGCCTGAGGACAGGATTAAGAACCAGTGGTCTAAGGTAAGGGTAAAATAAGATTTGGACTTAGATGGATCAAAAGTAATACCGTTTTTTTGCCATTCCTTAAAACATGAGATCAGAAACTGAATCAGGTATGGTAAAAGACTAAGGTTGTTTGAAGGCTGCCTTAAAGAATGTTTTATTCCTTTTAACTGCTTAACTGTAGCAGGGATTTGCTCATATACAGTACAGTGCAATTTTAACCCCTTAAGGACCACAGCACTTTTCGATTTTCTGACCGTTTGGGACCAGGGCTATTTTTACATTTCTGCAGTGTTTGTGTTTAGCTGTAATTTTCCTCTTACTAATTTACTGTACCCACACATATTATATACCGTTTTTCTCACCATTAAATGGATTTTCTAAAGATACCATTATTTTGATCATATCTTATAATTTACTATAAAAAAATAACATATGAGGAAAAAATTGAAAAAAAAAACACACACTTTTACAAACTTTGACCCCCAAAATCTGTTACAAATCTACCACCAAAAACACCCATGCTAAATCGTTTCTAAATTTTGTCCTGAGTTTAGAAATACCCAATGTTTACATGTTCTTTGCTTTTTTTTGCAAGTTATAGGGCAATAAATTACAAGTAGCACTTTGCTATTTCCAAACCACTTTTTTTCAAAATTAGCGATAGTTACATTGGAACACTGATATCTGTCAGGAATCCCTTAATATCCCTTGACATGTATATATTATTTTTTAGAAGACAACCAAAAGTATTAATCTAGGCCCATTTTGGTATATTTCATGCCACCATTTCACCGCCAAATGCGATCAAATAAAAAGAAAAAAAATGTTTTCACAATTTTATGTTTCTCACTGAAATTTACAAACAGCTTGTGCAATTATGGCACAAATGGCTGTAAAAGCTTCTCTGGGATCCTCTTTGTTCATAAACAGCAGACATATATAGTTTTAGCGTTGCTTTTTGGTAATTAGAAGGCCGCTAAATGCCGCTGCACACCACACGTGTATTATGCCCAGCAGTGAAGGGGTTAATTAGGGAGCTTGTAGGGAGCGTGTAGGGTTAATTTTAGCTTTAGTGTAGAAGACAACCCAAAGTAATGATCTAGGCCCATTTTGGTATATTTCATGCCACCATTTCACTGTTAAATGCGATCAAATAAAAAAAAAAAGTTAACTTTTTCACAAATTTTAGGTTGCTCACTGAAATTATTTACAAACAGCTTGTGCAATTATGGCACAAATGGTTGTAAATGCTTCTCTGGGATCCCCTTTGTTCAGAAATACCATAAATATATGGCTTTGGTGTTGCTTTTTGGTAATTAGAAGGTCGCTAAATGCCGCTGCGCACCACATGTGTATTATGCCCAGCAGTGAAGGGGTTAATTAGGTAACTTGCAGGGTTAATTTTAGCTTTAGTGTAGAGATTAGCCTCCCACCTGACACATACCACCCCCTGATCCCTCCCCCACCCCACAATTGTCCCCGCCATCTTAAGTACTGGCAGAAAGTCTGCCAGTACTAAAATAAGTTTTAAAAAAAATATTCTGCTGTGTAGGATCCTCCCCTTAGTCCCCAACCTCCCTGAACCCCCCCTCTAGCTCTCTAACCCTCCCCCCTCTAACTTATTGTGAACCATCTTGGGTACTGGCAGCTGTCTGCCAATATCCAGTTTGCCATAAAATATGGTATTTTTTAAATAAATTAAATATTTTCTGTAGTGTAGCTGCCCCCCCTCAATATCCAACCCCCCACCCCCTCTCAGATCCCTTAGCCACAAATTCCCACCTTCCCCAGTCCTTTCCCCCACCGTATGCTAGAAATTGTTTCATAGTGTAGCGTCCGTGCAAGCGCCCGTCCCTGTGCTCGCCCCCGCACACAATCCCGCCCCCCTCTGACTCAGATCCTACCATCGATGGCCACCCACCCGCCTCCCACATTGGCTCTCACCCACCAACGATCTTGGCCATCGTTGGCTAATGCAGAGAGGGCCACAGAGTGTCTCTCTCTGCATCGGGTGGCTAACCAATGTTATTGCAGGATGCCTCGATATTGAGGCATCACTACAATAATATGAAAGTGTCTGGAAGCGATCAGGATCGCTTCCACCGCTTGGAAAACACCAACAACGTACAGGGTACGTCCTTGGTTGTTAAGGACTTTTTTTGTAGGACGTACCCTGTACGTCGTTGGTCCTTAAAGGGACAGTCAAGTAAAAAAAAAAACTTTCATGATTTAAATAGGGCATGTAATTTTAAACAACTTTCCAATTGAATTTTATTACCAATTTTGCTTTGTTCTCTTAGTATTCTTAGTTGAAAGCTAAATCTAGGAGGTTCATATGCTGATTTCTTAGACCTTGAAGGCCACCTCTAATCTGAAAGCATTTTGACAGTTTTCACCACTAGAGGGCGTTAATTCATGTGTTTCATATAGATAACATTGAGCTCAGGCACTTGAAGCTCCTAGGAGCAAGCAATGATTGGCTAAAAATGCAAGTCTGTCAAAAGAACTGAAATAAGGGGGAAGTTTACAGAGCCATAGATACAAGGTAATCACAGAGGTAAAAAGTATATTATTATAACTGTGTTGGTTATGCAAAATTGGGGAATGGGTAATAAAGGGATTATCTACCTTTTTAAACAACAACAATTCTGGTGTTTGCTGTCCCTTTAAGGGGTTAAATAACTTTCTAATTTACCTTAATAATCAAATTTTATTTGTTCTCTTGTTGAAAAGCAGGTACATATGTTCAGGAGTGTGCATGAATCTGGAGTACTATATGGCAGCAGTTTTGCAATAAGATAATCCATATGGTCCTGCCATGTAGTGCTTCAGACACCTACCTAGGTATCTCTTAAACAAAGAATACCATGGGAATGTAGCAAACTTAATAATAGAAGTACATTGGAAACATTTTAAAAATGGTATGCTCTATCTGAATCACAAAAGAACATTGGTGGGTTTCACATTCCTTTAAGTATGCACATAAAAACGTATGCACTTCTGTTCACATATTCTTTACAAAAAGTACATAAAAAGCGTACATTTAAACACAAAGATTATATCTGAAAAAAAAAGCTTTATTTATATTTGACAATTCACAGAAGTGAGCATGAAGTATGAGGTTTTTGCTGGACAAACTGAAGCACTACTTTACAGTTATCACCATACTTTGTTGCATAATCAACGTTTACATACGGTGGAAGTATTTCACCATCATAATTATGACAGAAAAAATACTGAACACAATTTACAGTGTATTACTTCTCCATCGCTGCAGGTTTTCAATTGTCCTTCACCATATTGTCCTTTTGACATTTGCCCATTTGGAACGTTTCATTCCCTGAGCTGATTTAACTTCATCCCAGTCCAGTTTGGTATTCGGAACTTCGCCTTCAGGTTCTGGATCTTTTCTAAGTGCTCCCTGGGGTGAAGCAACAATACGAGGAAGGGGTCCACACTCGTCTCTAAATTCTACTACATAAAGACCTTTCTTGTCTGCCAACTGTTGGTGAGTCTCCTAATTTCAGACAGAAATGTTTTGTGTTAAAAGTGTTCAAAAATAAATATGTAAACAAATATTCAAATTATCCATTAAAGGGATAAGAAACCCCAAATTTCTCTTTCATGATTTGGATAGAACATACAATTTTAAACAACTTTCCACATTACTTCCATTATCAAATTTTCTTTTTTCTCTTGTTATCCTTTGCTGAAGGAACAGCATTGCACTACTGGCAGTAAGAGGGACACACCTAGTCAACCAATCACAAAAGAGAAATGTGTGCAGGCACCAATTAGCAGCAGCTCCCACTAGTTCAGGATATGTGCATATTCTTTTTCAACATGGGATACCAAGAGAACAAACCACATTTGAAAATAGAAGTGAATTTAAAAGTTTCTTAAATTACATGCTCTATCGGAATCATGTAAGTTTAATTTGGACTTTCCTATCCCTTTAAGTATTTATATTTATTCTATTTATGGTGCATGTCGTTTGCCTTTCTCCCTTACCTTTTCCATACATTTCTTTATATTAAACAGGTATCTTTGTTCACATAAGTACAGGCAGATTTTGCAGCTTCCTTGCCTATTTTATTATGAGTAGATCTGTGAGTTAGCAGGCAAGAATAAAGCGTCTTTACAGTACATTTTCAGATACTGCCAGTATGTTGGAAATATAATGTTCTGTAGGTCGTGAATCCAATTTTATTGGAAAGGTAAAAAAGGAAATGTATGCTTACCTGATAAACTTATTTATTTTACGATATGACGAGGCCACGGATTTCATCCTTACTTGTGGGATTTAAACTCCTGCTAGCAGGAAGTGGCAAAAAGCACCACAGCAGAGCTATATATATAGCTCCTCCCTTCCCTTCACCTCCAGTCATTCGACCGAAGTTAGGAAGAGAAAGGAAAAGCCAAAGGTGCAGAGGTGACTGAAGTTTAATAAAAAGAAGTACATACCTGTCTTAGAAATGACAGGGTGGGCCGTGGACTCGTCATATTGTAAAAGAAATAAATTTATCAGGTAAGCATAAATGTCCTTTTCTTTTACAAGATATGACGAGTCCACGGATTTCATCCTTACTTGTGGGATACAATACCAAAACTACAGGACACGGATGAAAGGGAGGGACAAGACAGGAACCTAAACGGAAGGCACCACTGCTTGAAGAACCTTTCTCCCAAAAGAAGCAAAAGTATCAAATTTGGAAAAAGTGTGAAGAGACGACCAAGTTGCAGCCTTGCAAATCTGTTCAACAGAAGCATCGTTTTAAAATGCCCATGAGGAAGCCACAGCCCTAGTAGAATGAGCCGTAATTCTTTCAGGAGGCTGCTGTCCAGCAGTCTCATATACCAGATGGATGATACTCTTCAGCCAAAAGGAAAGAGAGGTAGCCGTAGCTTTCTGACCCCTATGCTTTCCAGAAAAAACAATGAAAAATGAAAATGATTGACGCAAATCCTTAGTCGCCTGCAAGTAAAATTTCAAGGCACGGACCACGTCCAAGTTATGCAACAGACGCTCCTTCTTAGAAGAAGGATTAGGACATAATGAAGGAACAACAATTTCCTGATTAATATTCTTATTTAAACAACCTTAGAAAGGAACCCAGGTTTGGTACGTAAAACCACCTTATCAGAATGAAAGATAAGATAAGGCGAGTCACATTGTAATGCTGAAAGCTCAGAAACTCTACGAGCAGAAGAAATAGCAAACAAAAATAAAACTTTCCAAGATAACAACTTAATATCTATGAAATGCATGGGTTCAAACGGAACTCCTTGAAGAACATTAAGAACTAAATTCAAACTCCAGAGTGGAGCAATTGGTCCAAACACAGGCTTGATTCTAGTCAGAGCCTGACAGAAAGACTGAACATCGAGAACATCTGCCAAACGTTTGTGTAGTAAAATTGACAAAGCAGAGATTTTTCCCTTTAAGGAACTTGCTGATAACCCTTTCTCCAATCATTCTTGGAGAAAAGACAGAATCCTGGGAATACTAACTCTACTCCATGAGTAGCCTTTGGATTCGCACCAAAGAAGATATATACGCCATATCTTATGGTAGATCTTTCTAGTGACAGGCTTACGTGCCTGAATCAAAGTATCAATGACCGAATCAGAGGACCCCCACTTAGATTAAATCAAGCGTTCAATCTCCAAGCAGTCAGCTGCAGAGAAACTAGATTTGGGTGTTGGAAGGGTCCTTGAATGAGAAGGTCCTGCCTCAATGGAAGCTTCCACGGCGGCATGTCCACTAGATCGGAATACCAAGTCCTGCGAGGCCACGCAGGCGCAATTAGAATTACTGAAGCCCTCTCCTGTTTGATCTGAGCAATCACCCGGGGAAGGAGAGCAAACGGTGGAAACACATAAGCTAGGTTGAACGACCAAGGCACTGCCAAGGCATCTATCAGTTCGGCCTGAGGATCCCTTGACCTGGATCCGTATCTCGGAAGCTTGGCATTCTGACGAGACGCCATCAGATCCAACTCTGGTCTGCCCCATCTGAGAATCAGGGTGGCAAAGACCTCCGGATGAAGTTCCCACTCCCCCGGATGGAACGTCTGTCTACTTAAAAAGTCCGCTTCCCAGTTGTCTACTCCTGGGATGTAGATTGCTGACAGATAACAAGAGTGAGTCTCCATCCACCAAATTATCTTGGATACTTCTGTCATCGCTAAGGAACTTCTTGTTCCTCCCTGATGATTGATGTAAGCCACAGTCGTGATGTTGTCCAACTGAAAGCGGATGAATTTGGCCGAAGCCAACTAAGGCCACGCCTGAAGCGCATTGAATATTGCTCTCAATTCCAGAATATTGATTGGAAGAAGAGACTCCGACCGAGTCCACACACCCTGAGCCTTCAGGGAATTCCAGACTGCACCCCAACCCAGTAGGCTGGCGTCCTTCGTCACTATCACCCATGAGGGTCTGCGGAAGTAGGTCCCTTGGGACAGATGACCCTGCAACAACCACCAAAGAAGAGAGTCTCTTGTCTCCTGATCCAGATCTATATGAGGAGACACATTTGCATAATCTCCATTCCACTGCCTGAGCATGCTCAGCTGTAGTGGTCTGAGATGAAAACAAGCAAACGGAATGATGTCCATTGCCGCCACCATTAATCCGATTACCTCCATGCATTGGGCCACTGATGGCCGAGGATTGGACTGAAGGGCTCGGCATGTATTTAGAATCTTTAACTTTCTGACCTCCGTCAAGAAAATTTTCATAGATATGGAATCTATTAGAGTTCCCAAGAAGGGAACCCTTGTCTGTGGAATTAATGAACTCTTTTCTAGATTCACCTTCCACCCGTGAGTCCTCAGAAAGGACAGAACCATGTCTGTATGAGACTGTGTCAGATGGTAAGACGACGCCTGGAACAGAATATCGTCCAGATAAGGCGCTACTGCAATGCCCCGCGGTCTGAGAACTGCCAGAAGTGACCCTAGAACCTTTGTGAAGATCCTGGGAGCTGTGGCCAACCCGAAGGGAAGAGCCACACACTGAAAATGTTCGTCTAGAAAGGCAAACCTTAGGAACTGGTGATGATCCTTGTGGATAGGAATATGAAGATATGCATCCTTCAAATCAACTGTAGTCATATATTGACCCTCCTGGATCAATGGCAGAATTGTTCGAATAGTCTCTATCTTGAAGGTTGGGACTCTGAGAAATTTGTTTAGACTCTTTAGATCTAAAATGGGTCGAAACGTGCCCTCTTTTTTGGGGACCACGAAAAGATTTGAGTAAAACCCCTGTCCCTGTTCCAGTCTTGGAATGGGATGAATTACTCCCATAGTAGAGAGTTCTTTTACACAACGTAAGAACGCCTCTCTTTTTATCTGGTCTACAGACAATTGTGAAAGAAGAAACCTCCCCCTTGGGAGAGAATTTTTGAATTCCAGTTGATACCCTTGGGACACGATTTCCAGTTTCCAAGGATCCTGAACATCTCTTACCCAAGCTTGGGCAAAGAGAGAAAGTCTGCCCCCTACTAGATCCGATCCCGGATCGGGGGCCGCCCCTTCATGCTGTCTTGGTAGCAGCAGCGGGCTTCTTGGGTTGTTTACCCTTGTTCCAAGCCTGGTTGGGTCTCCAGATGGACTTGGCCTGAGCAAAATTCCCTTCCTGCTTGGCGGAAGAGGAGGAAGAAGAGGGGACTCCTTTAAAGTTCCAAAAGGAACGAAAATTATTTTGTTTACCCCTCAGTTTAGCAGTTCTATCCTGAGGTAGGAGATGACCCTTACCTCCCGTGATGTCAGAAATGATTTCTTTCAAGTCAGGCCCGAATAGGGTCTTACCTTTGAAAGGAATAGCCAAAAGCTTTGACTTAGATGACACATCAGCAGACCAATATTTTAACCATAACACTCTACGCGCTAAAATAGCAAATCCGGCATTCTTAGCCGCCAATTTGGCAATCTGAAAGGCGGCATCTGTAATAAAAGAATTAGCCAGCTTAAGATCCTTAATTCTATCTAAAATATCCTCCAAAGGAATCTCAGTCTTAAGAGACTCTTCTAAGGCATAAAACCAGAAGGCCGCTGCAGTGGTAACTGGTACAATGCAGGCCGTTGGTTGTAAAAGGAAACCCTGATGAATAAACAATTTCTTTAGAAGACCCTCCAATTTCTTATCCATAAGGTCTTTGAAAGCACAACTGTCCTCAATAGGAATAGTTGTACGCTTAGCCAGGGTAGATATAGCTCCCTCCACCTTAGGGACTGTTTGCCAAGAGTCCCGAACAGTGTCAGATATGGGATACATTTTCTTGAAATTAGGAGAAGGTGAGAACGGGATACCCAGTCTGTCCCATTCCCTCTTAATAATCTCCGAAATTTTAGGAACCGGAAAAACATCAGTGTAAGCAGGTATCTCTAAGTATTTGTCCATTTTACACAATTTCTATGGTGGTACAACAATAGAGTCACAGTCATCCAGAGTCACTAAAACCTCCTGAAGTAACTTGCGGAGGTGTTTATGCTTAAATCTAAAGGACATGACGTCCAAGTCCGTCTGAGGTAACGCACTTCCCGAATCGGAGAGTTCCCCCTCAGACAGAAGTTCCCTGACCCCCAAATCAGATCCCTGTGAGGGTACATTGGAAATAGCTAACAAAGCATCACAGGACTCAGTATTCACATTGACTTCTGTCCTACTGCGTTGCCCTGTAACACTGGCAACTTAGATAATACCTCTGTAGGGGTAGTTGACATAACTGCAGCCATATCCTGCAGAGTAAATGAATTAGACGCGGTTGAAGAACCCGGCGTCGTTTGGGTGGGCGTTAAAGGTTGTGATGCTTGGGGAGAATTTGGCGGCATACCCCGATTCTCCTCAGACTGAGAATTATCCTTAGACACAATTTCTTTAAATAAAATCTGCTCTTTACATTGTAAGGCCCTTTCAATACATGAGGGACAAAAAGTAAGAGGGGGTTCCACAGTGGCATCTAAACACATAGAACAAGTAGATTCCTCAAGTTCAGACATGTTAAACAGATTAGCAGTAGCAATAATAGTTGTTTAATGCTTGATATATTGCACTCTGAAGTCAAACATATATTATTATTTTTTTTATTTAACTAAACAGCGTACTGCGCATTTAAATAATAAACCGCAACCTTTTTTACTGTTATAAGGCAAAACAACATTTTTTGGCAAACAAAAACGCCTTATGTGTCCCAAATAGCTTAATAATATTGCACCACTAGATAGGGAATATTACATCTCAATTTAAATCAATTATGACCAAACAACGTTACTCAAAACTATCAAATATATTAAATCAGGCCCCTGCACCTCGCCACAGCTCTGCTGCGGCGCCTACCTGCCCCCAGAGCACCCTGAAGGAACGATCTCAGCCTCTCCCGTATTTTCGAGTAGCAAACCGAGCTAGGCCCCACCGGAGCCTCAGGACCTTGCTGCCTATTCAGAAATTACACTGCGCGTCAAAGCGCGCGAAAACAGGCCCCGCCCACCGTGGGCGTAACATCATCTTAACCAAGACCCGCATGGGTAGAAAGTAAAACAACATGTCGGTCCAGAATTAGCCATGTGTCCCATACACACACACCCAGCGCAGAAAGTGCATCACTGTGTGAAAACATCTCCTGTCAGCCAGCAGTCTAACACCATTCTAACCGCATCTCCCAGCGTCAGCCCACAAATAAAGATTTTAAGCTGTAAAAATGTTTTAAAGTGACATGCCAGTACACTATAAAATAATTAGAAAAATAGGGAATTCTAGGTACACTAATACTCTCTATAGTGTATACTGCTTACCCCTCTGCAGCTAGGGAATATTGTCAGCCTGTTCTGATGTAACAAGTCTCCCCAGAAACAAAAGACTGAACATACCTCAATGCTGCTTGTAGCATGACACCATTCTCCACACTGAAGATTTTTCTTACACTACCTCCACAGTTGTTCTGTGGGAACCAGAAAGGATCTTAGATAACATTTGCTAAGATCATCAATATCAGGGCAGAATAAATAAAATGTCTCCACTCCTCTTGGGAAGTTATACGGACGATTTCATCCTGAGAAAAATAGTACTCACTGGCACCATTTAAAAATAAAAAAAAACTTCTTGATTGAAGAATCTAAACTAACACCTCACTTTACCTCTTCCTATCACTAACACAGGCAAAGAGAATGACTGGGGGTAGAGGGAAGGGAGGAGCTATATATACAGCTCTGCTGTGGTGCTCTTTGCCACTTCCTGCTAGCAGGAGGTTAAATTCCACAAGTAAGGATGAAATCCGTGGACTCGTAATATCTTGTAAAAGAAATACTATGTAAATTTGTTCTTGGACTATGAAGAATGTCATATTTCCTGTAAAATACAAAATATTCCTTTGTCCTTGTTCGTCTATCCTCTTTTGTTTTGCATTCTTCAGTTGTCAATTACAGATACAAAGTAAAATACACAAAATAAAATGTACAATTTTATAATGGATTGAACCAATCTTACCTGCTTTGACAGTCCAAGAAAAAATGCTCTTGTGAGGTTAAGCAGGTTTGTGGATCCAGAAACCTTAGCATACATATCTTGGATTCCAAGTAATTTGCAAATGGTAATAATCGCCCGGTGGCAATGAAGACCATAACCTTAAAAGGAACACATAGTACAAGTACATTAAACATATTGAAACTTCAGGCTCAATGCATGCAAAAACAATCTAAACATTTTAACGAAATATAAGACAAATCCAACTGTGACATAAGGCTAACAAATCAATACACCAGAAAAAAAATACTAAATAAAAAACATTATATATATATATATATATATATATATATATATACAATGTAAAATACAATTCAGTGCAAAGACTATATATACTGTATATATATATATATATAAAACACGGGTGGGGTCAGCACTCTCAGGCTGGACCGGGTACACATCCTATGACCCTGCAACATGCACAGCCCTGGGTGCAAACCCCAGCACTCTCAGGAAGCTGCACTGTCACCAGAGCCACAGGCAGTTAACCCCAGTCAGGCCTGGGTGCATGGCCCAAACTGGGAAAATTACAAAAATATATATACTATATATATATATAGTTATAGTAATTTTTATACTATTGTCCTCACTGATACAGGGTATTTCATTCCTTTTTATGTGAGCTTTAAAGGGACGTGAAACATAACAATTTTATTCAATTATTCAGATAGATCACACAATTTTAACTCCTTAATGATCACGATGTACCCTGTACATTGCTGGTCGTTAAGGGATTGTCTTCTTATAATATAAAGACCTCCCTATTAAACCCTCCCTCCTGCTGGCTCCCTAAAATAGCACACCGCCTCGCCACTGGTCTTTAAGGGGTTAAACAACCTTAAAAATAATTTCCACCATTGCTTTATAAAATAAAAGCAAATATGTTTCTGCATGACCAAAAGTTGTTTAAACTGATACTGAACATAGCAAGAAAGGCATGAACAAGAAATATTTATTAAATGCAAAACAAAATCATGTGATATTTTTATAGTTGTGAGTACTTGATATAAGACTTACAAACTGTATTGTATGGCGATTTATGGTAGTTAATTTTCTATGGAAAAGGCTTAACCCCTTAAGGACACAGCCATTTTTCAATTTCTTTCCCTTAAGGACCAGGGCTATTTTTACATTTCTGCGGTGTTTGTGTTTAGCTGTAATTTTCCTCTTACTCATTTACTGTACCCACACATATTATATACCGTTTTTCTCGCCATTAAATGGACTTTCTAAAGATACCATTATTTTCATCATATCTTATAATTTACTATAAAAAAATTTATAAAATATGAGGAAAAAATGGAAAAAAACACACTTTTTCTAACTTTGACCCCCAAAATCTGTTACACATCTACAACCACCAAAAAACACCCATGCTAAATAGTTTCTAAATTTTGTCCTGAGTTTAGAAATACCCAATATTTACATGTTCTTTGCGTTTTTCGCAAGTTATAGGGCAATAAGTACAAGTAGCACTTTGCTATTTCCAAACCACTTTTTTTCAAAATTAGCGCTAGTTACATTGGGACACTGATATTTTTCAGGAATCCCTGAATATCCCTTGACATGTATATATATTTTTTTAGAAGACATCCCAAAGTAATGATCTAGGCCCATTTTGGTATATTTCATGCCACCATTTCACCGCCAAATGAGATCAAATAAAGAAAAAATTCACTTTTTCATAATTTTTTTTCACAAACTTTAGGTTTCTCACTGAAATTATTTGCAAACAACTTGTGCAATTATGGCATAAATGGTTGTAAACGCTTCTCTGGGATCCCCTTTGTTCATAAATAGCAGACATATATGGCTTTGGCATTGCTTTTTGGTAATTAGAAGGCCGCTAAATGCCTCTGCGCACCACACATGTATTATGCCCAGCAGTGAAGGGGTTAATTAGGGAGCATGTAGGGAGCTTCTAGGGTTAATTTTAGCTTTAGTGTAGTGTAGTAGACAACCCCAAGTATTGATCTAGGCCCATCTTGGTATATTTCATGCCACCATGTCACCGCCAAATGCGATCAAATAAAAAAAAATGTTAAATTTTTTTACAATTTTAGGTTTCTCACTGAAATTATTTACAAACAACTTGTGCAATTATGACATAAATGGTTGTAAATGCTTCTCTGGGATCCCCTTTGTTCAGAAATAGCAGACATATATGGCTTTTGTGTTGCTTTTTGGTAATTAGAAGGCTGCTAAATGCTGCTGCGCATCACACGTGTATTATGCCCAGCAGTGCAGGGGTTAATTAGATAGCTTGTAGGGAGCTTGCAGGGTTAATTTTAGCTTTAGTGTAGAGATCAGCCTCCCACCTGAAAGATCCCACCCCCTGATCCCTCCCAAACATCTCTCTTCCCTCCCCCACCCCACAATTGTCCCCGCCATCTTAAGTACTGGCAGAAACTCTGCCAGTACTAAAATAAAAGGCTTTTTTTTTTTTTTATGAATTTTTTTTTAAAAAAAAATATATGTTTAGCTGTGATGGACCCCCCCCTTAGCCCCTAACCTCTCTGATCCCCCCCAAACAGCTCTATAACACTTGCCCACATCCTATTTGCTGCCATCTTGGGTACTGGCAGCTGTCTGCCAGTACCCAATTTGCCTCCAAAAAATGTTTATTTTTATTTTTTTTCATGTAATTAAATGTTTTCTGTAGTGTAGCTGCCCCCCCTAATACCCTCCTCCCTCTCCCCCTCCCAGATCCTTTTGAAAATTATTTCCCCCCCTCCCTCTCCCTCTCTCCCCCCCTCCCTCTCCCTCTCTCCCCCCCTCCCTCTCCCTCTCTCCCATTCATAAATTCATTGGTGGCAGTGGCTGTTACGCGATCGCGCGCACATATGCGCGCGCACGCGCGCTCCCTGCAGGCCCCCGCACGCTCCCGGCACCCGGCGTGCACATTGCACATTCAGGAACCGGATGCCGGGTAGCGATGGGCCGCCCACCCGCCTCCCTGAAGCTGCTCCCACCCACCAACGATCGGGCCCATCGCAACCGGTGCAGAGAGGGCCACAGAGTGGCTCTCTCTGCATCGGTTTGGGAAAAAAGGTATTGCAGTGATGCCTCAATGTTGAGGCATCACAGCAATACCTTGAAAGCGGCTGGAAGCGATCAGGATCGCTTCCAGCCGCTTTAAACCCTGATGTCGTACAGGGTACGTCGCTGGTCTTTAAAGACCAGGTTGTGTGCGACGTACCCTGTACGACATGTGTCGTTAAGGGGTTAATATTTTTAATATTCTGATTTTGAATTTTATATTTTTGTATATTGTGAATCATTTAAGTTGAAGTAACAATAGAAACAATATTTTTAACATTTCTGCATTTTGAATGTTTGCTTTAAATCTTAATATTGTTTAAACAATGTAATGGTAAGGTTCCTTCGCCGGCAATGATAGGTTTAATCCCATTTTCTCTGTAAACCACTTCTTGCGTGAGAGACACACATGAAGGGTTAATTTTGTCTACAAAATGTATAGGGGTGAATACATGACAGATCTTTTTTGTGCTTTTAACTGCTCTTGATAAAGGCAGACGCCTGTTTAACCCCTTAATGACCGAGGACGTACGCCATACGTATTCAGAAAAAAGGCAGTTAACGCCTGAGGACGTGTGGCGTACGTCCTCGGTTTGGAAAGCAGCTGGAAGCGATCCTCATCGCTTCCAGCTGCTTTCCGGTTATTGCAGGATGCCTCAATATCGAGGCATCCTGCAATAACAATTTGTACCCCTCCGGTGCAGAGAGAGCCACTCTGTGGCCCTCTCTACACCGGACATCGATGGCCGCAATTGTTGGTGGGTGGGAGCTGCAGTGGGAGGCGGGTGGGCGGCCATCGATGGTTTCTGATACACAGAGGGGAGCGGGATCGGGGGCGGGAGAGTCAGGGGCGCGCACAGACACGTGCGCGTGCACGGGGGATCGGCGGGCGGGCGCGTGCACGGGAGTGAGCGGGTGGGAACCGCTTACACTACAGAAATAATCATGTAGTAAGTGGGAGGAAGAGGGGGAATAAATGCCCCCAAAAAGTAATCTAAGGGATCTGGGAGGGGGTGGGGGTAGGTCGTGTGGAAGCTACACTACAGAAAAATGTAAAAAAAAAAAAAAAAAAAAAAAAAAAAAAAGAGAAAAAAATATTGTTAACTGGGTACTGTCAGACAGCTGCCAGTACCCAAGATGGCCCCCAAGATGGCCCCCAATAAGGCAGGGGGGGGGTTAGAGAGCTGTTTTTGGGGGGGATCAGGGAGGTTGGGGGCTAAGGGGGGATCCTACAAAGTAGCATATGTAAATATGCTAAAGATGTATTTTTTTTTTTTATTTAAAAAAACTTTTATTTTAGTACTGGCAGACTTTCTGCCAGTACTTAAGATGGCGGGGACAATTGTGGGGTGGGGGAGGGAAGGGAGCTGTTTGGGAGATATCAGGGGGTCTGATGTGTCAGGTGGGAGGCTGATCTCTACACTAAAGCTAAAATTAACCCCGCAAGCTCCCTACAAACTACCTAATTAACCCCTTGACTGCTAGCCATAATACATGTGTGATGCGCAGCAGCACTTTGCGGCCTTCTAATTACCAAAAAGCAACGCCAAAGTCATATATGTCTGCTATTTCTGAACAAAGGGGATCCCAGAGAAGCATTTACAACTATTTGTGCCATAATTGCACATGCTGTTTGTAAATAATTTCAGTGAGAAACCTAAAATTGTGAAAAATTTAGCGTTTTTTTTAATTTGATTGCATTTGGCGGTGAAATGGTGGCATGAAATATACCAAAATGGGCCTAGATCAATACTTGGGGTTGTCTACTACACTACACTGAAGCTAAAATTAACCCTAGAAGCTCCCTACATGCTCCCTAATTAACCCCTTCACTGCTGGGCATAATACACGTGTGGTGCGCAGTCGCATTTAGCAGCCTTCTAATTAGTAAAAAGCAAAACCAAAGCCATATATGTCTGCTATTTATGAACAAAGGGGATCCCAGAGAAGCATTTACAACCATGTATGCTATAATTGCATAAGTTTTTTGTAAATAATTTCAGTGAGAAACCTAAAGTTTGTGAAAAAAATTGTGAAAAAACATAATTTATGCTTACCTGATAAATTCCTTTCTCCTGTAGTGTAGTCAGTCCACGGGTCATCCATTACTTATGGGATATTAACTCCTCCCCAACAGGAAGTGCAAGAGGATCACCCAAGCAGAGCTGCTATATAGCTCCTCCCCTCTATGTCACACCCAGTCATTCGACCGAGAACCAAACGAGAAAGGAGAAACTATAGGGTGCAGTGGTGACTGGAGTATAATTTAAAATTTAGACCTGCCATAAAAAACAGGGCGGGCCGTGGACTGACTACACTACAGGAGAAAGGAATTTATCAGGTAAGCATAAATTATGTTTTCTCCTGTTAAGTGTAGTCAGTCCACGGGTCATCCATTACTTATGGGATACCAATACCAAAGCTAAAGTACACGGATGACGGGAGGGACAGGCAGGATCTTTACACGGAAGGAACCACTGCCTGAAGAACCTTTCTCCCAAAAACAGCCTCCGAAGAAGCAAAAGTGTCAAATTTGTAAAATTTGGAAAAAGTATGAAGAGAAGACCAAGTTGCAGCCTTGCAAATCTGTTCAACAGAGGCCTCATTCTTAAAGGCCCAAGTGGAAGCCACAGCTCTAGTAGAATGAGCTGTAATCCTTTCAGGAGGTTGCTGTCCAGCAGTCTCATAGGCTAAACGTATTATGCTACGAAGCCAAAAGGATAGAGAGGTAGCAGATGCTTTTTGACCTCTCCTCTGTCCAGAATAAACGACAAACAGGGAAGAAGTTTGGCGAAAATCTTTAGTTGCCTGTAAATAAAATTTCAGGGCACGGACTACGTCCAGATTGTGCAGAAGTCGTTCCTTCTTTGAAGAAGGGTTAGGGCACAATGATGGAACAACAATCTCTTGATTGATATTCTTGTTAGTGACTACCTTAGGTAAGAACCCAGGTTTAGTACGCAGAACTACCTTATCTGAATGAAAAATCAGATAAGGAGAATCACAATGTAAGGCTGATAACTCAGAGACTCTACGAGCCGAGGAAAGCCATTAAAAACAGAACTTTCCAAGATAACAGCTTGATATCAATGGAATGAAGGGGTTCAAACGGAACACCCTGTAAAACGTTAAGAACTAAGTTTAAGCTCCATGGTGGAGCTACAGTCTTAAACACAGGCTTAATCCTAGCCAAAGCCTGACAAAAAGCCTGAACGTCTGGAACTTCTGACAGACGTTTGTGTAAAAGGATGGACAGAGCTGAGATCTGTCCCTTTAAAGAACTTGCAGATAAACCCTTTTCTAAACCCTCTTGTAGAAAAGACAATATCCTAGGAATCCTAACCTTACTCCATGAGTAACTCTTGGATTCGCACCAGTATAAGTATTTACGCCATATCTTATGGTAAATCTTCCTGGTAACAGGTTTCCTAGCCTGTATTAAGGTATCGATTACTGACTCCGAAAATCCACGCTTTGATAAAATCAAGCGTTCAATTTCCATGCAATTTTCCATTCAATGATTTTGATGTTTGAAAGGACCCTGAATTAGAAGGTCCTGTCTCAGAGGCAGAGACCAAGGTGGACAGGATGACATGTCCACTAGATCTGCATACCAGGTCCTGCGTGGCCACGCAGGCGCTATTAGAATCACCGATGCTTTCTCCTGTTTGATCCTGGCAATCAAACGAGGAAGCATCGGGAAGGGTGGAAACACATAAGCCATCCCGAAGGTCCAAGGTGCTGTCAAAGCATCTACCAGGACCGCTCCCGGGTCCCTGGACCCGTAACAAGGAAGCTTGGCGTTCTGGCGAGACGCCATGAGATCCAGATCTGGTTTGCCCCAACGTCGAAGTATTTGGGCAAAGACCTCCGGATGAAGTTCCCACTCCCCCGGATGAAAAGTCTGGCGACTTAGGAAATCCGCCTCCCAGTTCTCCACTCCTGGAATGTGGATCGCTGACAGGTGGCAAGAGTGAGACTCTGCCCAGCGAATTATCTTTGATACTTCCATCATCGCTAGGGAACTCCTTGTCCCTCCTTGATGGTTGATGTAAGCTACAGTCGTGATGTTGTCCGACTGAAACCTGATGAACCTCCGAGTTGTTAACTGAGGCCAAGCCAGAAGGGCATTGAGAACTGCTCTCAATTCCAGAATGTTTATTGGAAGGAGACTCTCCTCCTGAGTCCATGATCCCTGAGCCTTCAGGGAATTCCAGACAGCGCCCCAACCTAGTAGGCTGGCGTCTGTTGTTACAATTGTCCAGTCTGGTCTGCTGAAGGGCATCCCCCTGGACAGATGTGGCCGAGAAAGCCACCATAGAAGAGAATCTCTGGTCTCTTGATCCAGATTCAGCGTAGGGGACAAATCTGAGTAATCCCCATTCCACTGACTTAGCATGCACAATTGCAGCGGTCTGAGATGCAGGCGTGCAAAAGGAACTATGTCCATTGCCGCTACCATTAAGCCGATTACCTCCATGCATTGAGCCACTGACGGGTGTTGAATGGAATGAAAGACACGGCAAGCATTTAGAAGCTTTGTTAACCTGTCCTCTGTCAGGTAAATTTTCATTTCTACAGAATCTATAAGAGTCCCCAAGAAGGGAACTCTTGTGAGTGGTAAGAGAGAACTCTTCTCTTCGTTCACTTTCCACCCATGCGACCTTAGAAATGCCAGTACTAACTCTGTATGAGACTTGGCAGTTTGAAAGCTTGACGCTTGTATCAGAATGTCGTCTAGGTACAGAGCCACCGAAATTCCTCGCGGTCTTAGTACCGCCAGAAGAGAGCCCAGAACCTTTGTGAAGATTCTTGGAGCCGTAGCCAACCCGAATGGAAGAGCTACAAACTGGTAATGCCTGTCTAGGAAGGCAAACCTTAGATACCGGTAATGTTCTTTGTGAATCGGTATGTGAAGGTAAGCATCCTTTAAATCCACTGTGGTCATGTACTGACCTCTTTGGATCATGGGTAAGATTGTCCGAATAGTTTCCATTTTGAACGATGGAACTCTTAGGAATTTGTTTAGGATCTTTAAATCCAAGATTGGTCTGAAGGTTCCCTCTTTCTTGGGAACCACGAACAGATTTGAGTAAAACCCTTGTCCGTGTTCCGACCGCGGAACCGGATGGATCACTCCCATTAGTAAAAGATCTTGTACACAGCGTAGAAACGCCTCTTTCTTTATCTGGTTTGTTGACAACCTTGAAAGATGAAATCTCTCTTTTGGGGGAGAAGCTTTGAAGTCCAGAAGATATCCCTGAGATATGATCTCTAACGCCCAGGGATCCTGGACATCTCTTGCCCAAGCCTGGGCGAAGAGAGAAAGTCTGCCCCCCACTAGATCCGTTCCCGGATCGGGGGCCCTCACTTCATGCTGTCTTAGGGGCAGCAGCAGGTTTTCTGGCCTGCTTGCCCTTGTTCCAGGTCTGGTTAGGTTTCCAGCCTTGTCTGTAGCGAGCAACAGCTCCTTCCTGTTTTGGAGCAGAGGAAGTTGATGCTGCTCCTGCCTTGAAGTTACGAAAGGCACGAAAATTAGACTGTCTAGCCCTAGGTTTGGCTCTGTCTTGAGGCAGGGCATGGCCTTTACCTCCTGTAATATCAGCGATAATTTCTTTCAAACCGGGCCCGAATAAAGTCTGCCCCTTGAAAGGTATGTTAAGTAATTTAGATTTAGAAGTAACATCAGCTGACCAGGATTTTAGCCACAGTGCTCTGCGTGCCTGAATGGCGAATCCGGAATTCTTAGCCGTAAGTTTAGTTAAATGTACTACGGCATCAGAAATAAATGAATTAGCTAGCTTAAGGGTTCTAAGCTTGTGTGAAATCTCATCTAATGGCGCTGAGTCAAGGGTCTCTTCCAGAGACTCAAACCAAAATGCTGCCGCAGCCGTGACAGGCGCAATGCATGCAAGGGGTTGCAATATAAAACCTTGTTGAACAAACATTTTCTTAAGGTAACCCTCTAACTTTTTATCCATTGGATCTGAAAAAGCACAGCTATCCTCCACCGGGATAGTGGTACGCTTAGCTAAAGTAGAAACTGCTCCCTCCACCTTAGGGACCGTTTGCCATAAGTCTCGTGTGGTGGCGTCTATTGGAAACATTTTTCTGAATATAGGAGGGGGTGAGAAAGGCACACCGGGTCTATCCCACTCCTTAGTAACAATTTCAGTAAGTCTCTTAGGTATAGGAAAAACGTCAGTACTCGTCGGTACCGCAAAATATTTATCCAACCTACACATTTTCTCTGGGATTGCAATTGTGTTACAATCATTCAGAGCCGCTAACACCTCCCCTAGCAATACACGGAGGTTTTCCAGCTTAAACTTAAAATTTGAAATGTCTGAATCCAGTTTATTTGGATCAGATCCGTCACCCGCAGAATGAAGCTCTCCGTCCTCATGTTCTGCAAATTGTGACGCAGTATCAGACATGGCCCTAGCATTATCAGCGCACTCTGTTCTCACCCCAGAGTGATCTCGTTTACCCCTAAGTTCTGGCAATTTAGACAAAACTTCAGTCATAACATTAGCCATGTCTTGTAAAGTGATTTGTAATGGCCGCCCTGATGTACTTGGCGTTACAATATCACGCACCTCCCGAGCGGGAGATGCAGGTACTGACACGTGAGGCAAGTTAGTCGGCATAACTTCCCCCTCGTTGTCTGGTGAATGTTGTTCAACATGTACAGATTGATTTTTATTTAAAGTAGCATCAATGCAATTAGTACATAAATTTCTATTGGGCTCCACCTTGGCTTTTGAACATATTGCACAAAGAGATTCCTCTGAGTCAGACATGTTTAACAAACTAGCAATTAGACTAGCAAGCTTGGAAATACTTTTCAACTAAATTTACAAGCAATATGTAAAACGTTACTGTGCCTTTAAGAAGCACAGAAAAAAACTATGACAGTTAAATAACAATGAACCGGATTAGTTATAAAAACCAAATTTACCTAGTAAAAGCATAAATTTAGCAAAGGATTGCACTCATTAGCAATGGATGATTAACCCTTAATATCAAATAACAATTGAAAATATAAGCGTTTTTATCACAGTCAAAGCACAGTCTCACAGGTCTGCTGTGAGGATTACCTCCCTCAAAACAAGTTTTGAAGACCCCTGAGCTCTGTGGAGACGTCCTGGATCATGCAGGGAGAGAAGGCAGACTTGTGACTGAATTTCTGATGCGTAGCAAAAGCGCCAAAATAGGCCCCTCCCACTCACATACAACAGTGAGGGAAGCTCAGTAAACTGCATTAATTTAAAACAAACGACAGCCATGTGGAAAATAACGCCCAAAACAATTTTTCACCAAGTACCTCAGATGATTAAACGATTTAACATGCCAGCAAACGTTTAAAATCTAACTTATGAAATGTCATTAAAGGCCTGCTGCTAGTCGTTCACACTGCAAGTTAGGCTAAAAGTTATATGCATACAGTATTTTCCCAGTGAAGTGCCATTCCCCAGAATACTGAAGTGTAAACATACATACATATCAGCCTGATACCAGTTGCTACTACTGCATTTAAGGCTGTACTTACATTATATCGGTATTGGCAGTATTTTCTCAGTCAATTCCATTCCTTAGAAAATAATATACTGCAACATACCTCTTTGCAGGTGAACCTGCCTGCTGTCCCCTGATCTGAAGTTACCTCACTCCTCAGAATGGCCGAGAACAGCAAATGGATCTTAGTTACGTCCGCTAAGATCATACAAAAAAAACTCAGGTAGATTCTTCTTCAAATTCTGCCTGAGAAGAAAACAACACACTCCGGTGCCGTTTAAAATAAACTTTTGATTGAAGATATAAAAACTAAGTATAATCACCACAGTCCTCTCACACATCCTATCTATTAGTTGGGTGCAAGAGAATGACTGGGTGTGACGTAGAGGGGAGGAGCTATATAGCAGCTCTGCTTGGATGATCCCCTTGCACTTCCTGTTGGGGAGGAGTTAATATCCCATAAGTAATGGATGACCCGTGGACTGACTACACTTAACAGGAGAAAGTGAACATTTTTTTTTATTTGATCGCATTTGGCGGTGAAATGGTGGCATGAAATATACCAAAATGGGCCTAGATCAATACTTTGGGTTGTCTTCTAAAAAAAAATATATACATGTCAGGGGATATTCAGGGATTCCTGAAAGATATCAGTGTTTTAATGTAACTAGCGCTAATTTTGAAAAAAAGTGGTTTGGAAATAGCAAAGTGCTACTTGTATTTATGGCCCTATAACTTGCAAAAAAAGCAAAGAACATGTAAACATTGGGTATTTCTAAACTCAGGACAAAATTTAGAAACTATTTAGCATGGTTTTTGTTTGGTGGTTGTAGATGTTTAACAGATTTTGGGGGTCAAAGTTAGAAAAAGTGTGTTTTTTTCTATTTTTTCCTCATATTTTATAAATTTTTTTATAGTAAATTATAAGATATGAGGAAAATAATGGTATATTTTGAAAGTCCATTTAATGGCGAGAAAAACGGTATATAATATGTGTGGGTACAGTAAATGAATAAGAGGAAAATTACAGCTAAACACAAACACCGCAGAAATGTAAAAATAGCCTTGGTCCCAAACGGACAGAAAATGGAAAAGTGCTGTGGTCATTAAGGGGTTAAACACATTGAGCTTTTAATATTTGAATTTTAAGTAAAGCTGGAATTTTGAATTATGTTCCAGCTTTTCTTCAATAAAGAATATATTTCATGTTTACCTGACACCTGTTGAATGAAGATTAAGCCAAAAGAATATTCCGACAAGTACAGCACCGCCATATCACAAACATTAAAATTGTATGCTCCACCTGAATCATGAAGGGAGAATTTTGGGTTTCAGGTCCCTTTAAAGGGACATGAAACCCCCAAAAATGTCTTTCATGATTCAGATAGAGAACACATTGTAAAATGTTTCAACTTTACTTCTATTATTAAATGTGCTTAGTTCTTAGTTGAAGAGATATCTGGATAGGTAGCGTGCACGTCTGGAGCACAACATGACAGGACATAGTGCTGCCATCTAGTGCTCTTGCTAATGTATAACATTGTTACAAAACTGCTGCCATATAGTACTGCAGACACGTGCACACTCCTGAGCTTACCCTCCTGCTTTTCAACAAAGTAAATTGGAAAGTTGTTTAACCCCTTAATGACCAGACCATTTTTAAATTGTCTTACCCTTAATGACAATGGCTATTTTTACATTTCTGCAGTGTTTGTGTTTAGCTGTAATTTTCCTCTTACTCATTTACTGTACCCACACATATTATATACTGTTTTTCTCGCCATTAAATGGACTTTCTAAAGATACCATTATTTTCATCATGTCTTATAATTTACTATAAAAAAAATATAAAATATGAGGAAAAAATGGAAAAAAACACACTTTTTCTAACTTTTACCCCCAAAAGCTGTTACACATCTACAACCACCAAAAAACACCCATGCTTAATAGTTTCTAAATTTTGTCCTGAGTTTAGAAATACCCAATGTTTACAAGTTCTTTGCTTTTTTTGCAAGTTATAGGGCCATAAATACAAGTAGCACTTTGCTATTTCCAAACCACTTTTTTTTTCAAAATTAGCGCTAGTTACATTGGAACCCTGATATCTGTCAGGAATCCCTGAATATCAATTGACATGTATATATTTTTTTTTAGCAGACAACCCAAAGTATTGATCTAGGCCCATTTTGGTATATTTCATGCCACCATTTCACGGCCAAATGCGATAAAAAAATAAAAAAGTTCACTTTTTCACAAATTTTGTCACAAACTTTAGGTTTCCCACTGAAATTATTTACAAACAGCTTGTGCAATTATGGCACAAATGGTTGTAAATGCTTCTCTGGGATCCCCTTTGTTCAGAAATAGCAGACTTATATGGCTTTGGCATTGCTTTTTGGTAATTAGAAGGCTGCTAAATGCCGCTGTGCACCACACATGTATTATGCCCAGCAGTGAAGGGGTTAATTAGGTAGCTTGTAGGGAGCTTGCAGGGTTCATTTTAGAGATCAGCCTCCCACCTGACACATCCCACCCCCTGATCCCTCCCAAACAGCTCTCTTCCCTACCCCACCCCACAATTGTTCCCGCCATCTTAAGTACTGGCAGAAAGTCTGCCAGTACTAAATAAAAGAGTTAAATAAAAGTTTTTTTTTTTTAAAAATAAAAATAATAAAATATTTTAATTGTGATGGACCCCTGCCTTAGCACCAACCTCCCTGATCCCCCCTACAGCTCTCTAACCCTCTCCCCTACCTAATTACCGCCATCTTGGGTACTGGCAGCTGTCTGCCAGTACCCAGTTTGGCCCCACAAACCAAAGTATTTAAATTTTATTTATAACTTTTATTTTTATTTTGAATTATTTCTGTAGTGTAGCAGCCCCCCCACAATACCCCCACCCTCTCCCCCTCCCAGATCCTTTTATATGTAAAGAAAAAATATTAACTTTTTTTTTTACCCTTCCTTACTTCATTGGTGTCAGTGTGGCTAATGTGTGCACGTGCACGCGCGCCCACATGCACACGCGCATCGTGCACGCGCTCACACGCTCCCTCCTCCCACCCAGAAATCGGCACCATCGGCACCATTGCTACCGGTGCAGAGAGGGCCACAGAGTGGCTCTCTCTGCATCGGAGTCTTGTAAAGGGGTATTGCAGGATGCCTCCATATCGAGGCATCACTGCAATACCCTCAGAGCTGCTGGAAGTGATTGTGATCACTTCCAGCACTCTGTTAGACAACTGACGTACCAGGTACGTCTATTGTCATTAACAGTTAGTTTTTGCATGACATACCTGGTACGTCAGTTGTCATTAAGGGGTTAAAGTTATATGCTCTATCTGAATCATAAAAGAAAAATTTGGGGGTTTATGTCCCTTTACTGTAATACAGTACAATAGGTTGGGTGTTGTTTGTAGTAGAAGAAAATTTGTGGGACGCCATTTCATTCTCGCACCCAGGCAGCACAATGTCTTGAGCCAGGCCTAGAACCAACGACTTAACAGAAAAAAAAAGGACACATTGTTGCTTTAAATTGTATGTAAAATATATGATTATGCTTACCTGATAATTTTCTTTTCTTCTGATGGGGAGAGTCCACAGCTGTATTCATTAATTTTGGGAATTCAGAACCTGGCCACCAGGAGGAGGCAAAGACACCCCAGCCAAAGGCTTAAATACCTCCCCCACTGTATTTATCCCCAAATCATTCTGCCAAGGGAACAAGGAACAGTAGGGGAAATATCAGGGTGACAAGGTGCCAGAAGAAGAAATGAAATCACTGCCGCTACATCGGTCAACGCGGGCGGGGAGCTGTGGACTCTCCCCGTCAGAAGAAAAGAAAATTATCAGGTAAGCATAATTTAAGTTTTTCTTCTTAAACGGGTCCACAGCTGCATTCATTACTTTTGGGAAAATAATACCCAAGCTATAGAGGACACTAAATGCAAACATAGGGCGGGTACAGAAGGTGGCTCCTTCGAAGGGCACCACAGCCTGAAATTACCCATAAAAAAATGAAAAAAATAACTGCCCATCAGTTAAACAACCAGCATGCTGTGCTAGAGACCATTCAAAATCCTTAGATTCCACTGAGCACAATGCCTCTCTGGAGCCAAGTCCCACAAGTCTCCCAAATCGCACAAACTTATCCGAAAGAAAGGCACCACGAGTACCCCCAAAGGGGAGAACGGAGAATCCAAAAAGAGATCCAAAGGACCAACGGATAGGGCAGAAGACAAGCCAACAAAGGTGGAACAGGACAACCACCCAAGGAAACCAACTCTCTAAGAAGTCCCTCTACCAAGAGACACTTCCAACCTATGAGAGAGCGATTGCGAGGAAGAACAAATCCAATCTCAGATCCTCTGACACAGCTCCATATAATTAATGGTGATCCAAGGAAGTCACAAACTCCCCACTGAACCCTAGTCTAGCAGACAAAACCGCTAAAACTAGCCATATATAGGTAGGAAAACTATATCAGGAGCGAATGAAAACCCGGAGCACAACGACAGTATTGAAAACTAACTGTCCAAAGGAAAAAGAGCTCACTGTGAAACACAGAACACAACTGACAGAACTTGCGAGTTCCAGCTCCAAGGCAGCAAGCTGACCCTAAGTCTTCAAGAGACCCCATCCCACAGAGAGTGCCGAATTATCAACGGAAACTCCAGCCAGGAAATCCCCCAGAGACATCCAACACCAGCAGCAATGCCACCACTTGAGAAAGAACATCCGTGACCCCCCCCCCCCAGGGAGGATAGCAGGGTCAAGAGCAAGTACACGGTCAGATCCAAGAGAGCAAACAGATCTCTGACCTCCCCTCCAAAGGACTGACCCAACCCAAAAAACGGTCTGGTAACACCCGCCTCAAGAAGAACGGAGGTCCTAAGAGGAACTAACCCATTGGAGAACCACTCTGACAAATTACTAGCAACTTCCACGATATAAGGCTTGCGAGCACACATACCAGGTGCAAGTAGATGCCGCTAGCTTCGAACTGCAAACCTTCTGCTTGCTAGACAGCAAAAGCTAAACATCAGGCTACTACCGTTGGCTCTACATGTTCAAATTCCTCTAAGAAGGAACACTCCCAAAAGGAGAGATAGGGCACAGACTAGAACCAGAGCCAGCCCCCCTGACATCCCACATGCAAGGAGGAAATAATCCTCAAACGAGAAGATAAGGACCCACAGGGTCTCCATGGAAACTGTATACTTCCAAATCCTCCCCAAAAGGACAAGAGCAAAGGGGACCACTTCTCCAGTCGTAAGCAAGATGAAGAGACCAAGGAGAATGGTAAAACACTACCACTGAGTAATAACCCAACGGTCAGCACTACCAGCGCGGATGGGACAAACAACTCAAGTCCACCTTAATGCCTGGCGACAACCGCAGATCCACCTGAAGGCAGGAAAATTACCTCCAGGCCGATACCAACCCTCCCAAGGGAAAAGCGGGGTTTACCAGAGACATGTCTTCATAAAATGGAGACATACCACAGTAGCGGGATTCAACACACCACCTTAACCATGTGGGCCACTAGGCGACCCACTAGGCTACACAGGAAAGCGCAATATGCTCCTTAGATGGAAGTCACAGATCCTCACAGGATCAGCCTCCCAGAAAAACCTGTACCAGGAATATCCCCAGAAATCCTGCTGAGAAGCGGACCAGAGGCGGTTGCCAAAGAAAAAAAGAGAAGAAAACCAACCCCTGCGCTCCAACTTATGAAAGCGTTGGAGAAAAAAGGGGGAGACGGACATACCCAAACTCCCGCATTCAGATCATCAGACCACTCAAGAAGGGAGAACCAGTCCCTGCAACCTCAAGGAGTACCTGCGACTAGGTCACAAGAAAAACAGACACCCGGAAAATACCAATATTGAAACGAAAATTGTTATCCAAACTGGTACCCCAACTCTCTCGCGGGTCATCCTGACCTCCAAAACCGCTTGGGAATGGAGAACCTCGGAACCGAGGCCAAAAAAACCTCCAGGACCCACGAGGAGTTGTAGACGGATCCCCACATAAGGGACGGCAGAGGACCTATACAATCCCTCCGACACTCCGTTCATCGAGGACGAGGAGCAAGTTGACGTATAAGAAAACGAAACACCTCCTCAATTCTGGATAAGTAAACAACAAACGAACACTCCAACAAGTGAACGATTCAACACCCGACAGGATAACCAGCAACCCGTGGTTGACATGAACCCTAAGAAACAGCAGCTAGTGCTCGACCAGTACCTGCCTGGTACAAGGAATACCTGAACTGTCCAAGAAAAAATTGGAGCCCCAAAGGGATCAAAAAACATGAACTATAATCATAACTTAGTTCTGATATATAAAACGCACAGTTTACAAAGAAGTGCGCACGTGACCAAAATCGCAAGTATCAGTTCCAGAGAAGAAATGTTCCCAAATGGAAAATTATAACAGACATGAGCTTCCTAAAACAAATCAAATATATCCTATGCAGATTTAAATAAAATGAAGGCAGCACTCGAAGGTGAACGCCCAAGGAAAACAGCAAGGTAACCGGACCAGCCGATTAGAGGCCCCATCCTCCCAAGCTCAGAACTGGAACAGATACTTAAAGACAAGAAAAACGGAGATGTTAAAAAGATTGTCTTCATCCCTACACGTCTAACCCAGCCTGCCGTCCGGCACCGCAGACCGAGGATCCCTTAGCCCAGTAGGGCTGGAATCCTTTAGCACCGCCAAAACTTGTCTTAGTAGGACACAAAGACGTTCCAGTCTATAACGGAAGGCAAAACATTCCCCCGCTGGAGCAATGAATGACCCTGGCCCCGAGGGTTGGGGCCCCTGAAGCCTCAGAGGCCATAGCTTCCCCAGAAGGTCTGACTGACTCAGGCGATCCCACGCCCGACGAACCCCGGTTAACAGAACACGGACAGTATCTTAAAAACACTTCACTAGGAAGATATAAATGTGCCAGCGCCATAGATATGGCCATGCGGAACCATGCTGTAATCTCGGGAGGAAACAAGCCGCCTTCCGGAGGAGTAATGGCCCTAGGGACACCTGCTTGTGTAGCAAAGGAAGGTTCTGGGACATGCGCCTCTTGGGACTTAGAATCCTCAGGGACGGATGGCTCAGCACACTCTAAATTCCCTGACTCAGGGGAAGAGAGTACTCTAGAACGGCAATCGGAACATAACTGATGGGCATGGATAACCCTGGCCATTTCATACTCTTCGCAAGACGTATACTCCGAATTGGAGATATCGGTCTCCAAAAAATCAGAATCCTCCATAACTTGGAGATTGCAATTATGGACCAACACTAACGGCACCTTACACCTCCAATGGCTGGGGCACTTACCACCTCCTGTAAATCAGAGAACTAAGGAACAGACTCTCTCCGTCGCCACTCAGTCAAGGTGCGGAAATGGAATACAATGTGACCACACCCGGTCACGAGGTGCAACGTGTAAGCCAAAAAAAGCACGCCAGTCCCTGGGACCACGCAAACTGATGAAATAAAGCCGTTATGTCCGAATAGCCATGAGACCAAGTATCACTACACCAGAGCAGAGAAAATCACATAGCAAACATGATTAAAGTCCCCCATTTTCAATAACCCCTCACAGAAGATATTAACCCGTGATTCTATAAGATAAAAGGAGTCCCACTGGGACCCTGACTTGTTAACATTACATTCCCATATTGAAAATAATGAAACAATCTTACCGGAATCTACGCCGTGGAACAGGAACACGGCCCTTCAAGTGTGACAGATAGTAGCATCTCTTCTGACATGGACTTGAGTGAATAAAGGCAGGCAGCAAAACTCGTCAACGCCGATTGCCAAGGATCTGTTAACTTGAGTCGAGATGGTTTCGCAGAGACGACACTCCCTGCATCTCCAGACTCTAACTTTCATCCATGCTCTCACTGAGAGACTGACAGGATTACTTAAAACTCCAGTCCCAATTCGAAGAGTACTACCCTCCATAAGAGACTATCTTCAAACTTCTCACCTCACACTTCTCTGCCAACCTCCTGTGATGAAAGGCAAAGAATGACTGGGGGATGAGGGAAGTGGGGGAGGTATTTAAGTCTTTGGCTGGGGTGTCTTTGCCACCTCCTGGGGCCAGGTTCTGAATTCCCAAAAGTAATGAATGAAGCTGTGGACTCTTCCCGTTTAAGAAGAAAAATATAAATAAATAAAGCGCCTGGCATTCTACTCATTTCATTGTCACCTCCTGTACTTTGTCAGTGTTTAGCTCTCTGAAGTCAGTGATTTTCACTTATATTTATTGTAACAACAAGGTTAAAACATGAAAGCGCCGACCTCCTTTCTCTTTTATGCTGTCAGCTTAAACATTATGTGCTAAGATGGTCAGCACCTTGTGAATTACTGCACATGTCCCTCGATTCTTCAATGTGACACTCCAAATACTCCTACAGATTTTATGTCTGGGAAAGCTAAGCAGTCACTAAATTATAGTTTAATTTGAAAGAACACGCAGTTCCCAACAGCACATAAAAAGTACAGGAACAATTTAAAACAAGAGGAAACTAAAGTCCGGCAACTGAAATAAAATATTTCAGCCATCTAGTACATTAAACTGTGATGAATAGTCTTTTAAAGATCATTCAGATGAAAATAAGCCGAAAACTTGTTCACTTCTCTTTACAGTAAAGAAATCAATATATTTCTTAGATGGTAAAAAAAAGCTTCTAGTGCTTAGTTTGTTTTTTCAATTATAGTTTAAAAGAAAAAAGAATATTAGTTCAGTAAAGCATGCTGTGCTGTAATAGAATTTCCCCCATTTGCTTTGGATACAATTACTTTGCAGACCAATGTAATCCATCTGCAGCATTATAATTTTTTGTTCCAGGACACTTTTTTCATGGAACTCTGTTGTTATGGAACGTTGTTTGCAGCCTTAGGCACACCAAGCTCATCATCACTAGATGCTGCAGAACGGACGACTAATGTTACACAGCAAGTCTGATTTTAGTTTAATATATTATAGTTTAATACTTTAGTTCAATAATTGATTTTAGATTAATGGCATTTTGGATTTTTTTCACCTGCCCAAATAAAAGTTATAGTAGATCATTATATTGATAAATGAGAAAAAATCATTAAACTATATCCTGTTACAAGGGAAGTCTCACATGTTGATTAGATCAAAGATTTGTAGTTTTTGGTCAGACTGACACATGTACCTCCAAGTTCCATTTTGATATTTTGTACAACTTTATGTAGCAGGACCTCCACGGGCAAAATATACACCTAACAGAAATTCCAATGCCATAATCATAGCTTCTGTAAAGGATTCCAGTGGTTATGACTAGCTCTGATCTAACTATTAGTAGGATGGATGTCATCTTGTAGACTTGAGGTTGTATCTTTAAACACCATTATGAAATCTTTGAAAGCTGAGAAGGTTTGAAAACAAAATCTCCATATCTTAAATTGGGATTAGTGAACCCAAAAAATATTTGTTAGGAGAAAAACCATCAATTATTTCTGTCACAGTCTTGATGTTGCCCTGATGGCTGGTGTAAGCTCTATTTCAATCTGAACCTGTACTCTTGAAAGGCAAGTTTCCTCAATGTTCCTTGACAGTAGCTGGTGTAGAAAAGGCTCTTGTTTGTTCCTAGGATTTGGGGAGAAGAAAGGCACCAAAAAGGTAAAAAACAAAAACAAAAAAAATTTGACTGAAATTAAGGCGTTACTTGAGCCTAAAATACATGTAGCCAGGCAACCGACAACTGGAATACACCAGGCAATATCTCAGGTATTGTTTCTGTCACACCTACCAAACAGTTTGATGTCTCTGTAGATGAGATGCATTACCTCAAAAACGGTTATGCTAATGTAACAAAAAAATAAAAGTTGTCTTTTTGCTTACCTACGTTCTGTTTCTTCATTCTTATTCTTGTTCTTTTAAAAGACGTGGTGACGTCATGATATACTGGAGGAAGAATGCAATACAACAAATGTAATAAATGACAAATTCCATGTTTAAGGAATATGCTAATGGATTAATCTTATTTGCTACTAGTGCATGTTACTATTGCATGAATGATGTTGGCTGCGCTAATCCTTCTCTGGTAAAAGGGATTTACCATAGACTTGTTATATCAATTTGCAAGCTAATGTTAGTGGGGTCCAGCGATACTGCTTATAGTGCCACTTGTAATCTGGCTCATAGGTGCAAGCAAACCTCAGTGCGATAATAAAATGATCTATTGAATTACAGCACTTTATTACTATATTTCCATATGTTTTTAAGGGAAAAAAAAATAAAGCACTAAGACTTACGGCTTATTTGTAGTACAGTTCACAAGTATGCAGAAAATGTCATTTTAAATATATTCCTGGGTGCTCATAAAAAAATCTCTCCAATCAATAGGAGACAGCATATACAACATTTGTAAGACATAGAACAGAAAAAACAAAATGAATGACCAGTGCAAAGGAATGTGTTATATAAACAAACAGGGTAGTTATGAATCTCCCTCACCTAAGATCAATTAAGTAAAATTAATAAATTAATCCTGAATGCGCAAAAAAAATGCTAAAATATAAGTGCCAGGGGATTATGATTAAAAGTAAATTTTACTAATACAAGTGTCCAAAAATATTGATTAAAAAATTAGTTTTTAGCTCAGTTGTTTTTTCAGCATAGCTGGAGGCTTCCATCGTGAAGCCCACCTGTGTGTCTCTCCCTGCAGTAACGGACCAATGCGTGTTTGGAGTGCTCTGACAGTTTCATAAGTTTGACCGCAGCAAGTACCTGATTTGCATAAACTCTGTCAAATATAAAAGGCTATGTGGTCCTGTTTAAAAGTCTTGGCTCCTTTTACCAACGGAGGAACGGCTGCATACAGTGTTTGAGACACTCTGATCGCATCTATACCGGACGTCTTACACTGAGATGTAAGTACGGATGTTTGATTTTATTGGCTTGCTTTGATACCGCATAAAGGAGATTTCTCTCTCCCTCCATTAGGATCCGGATGGCTTGGTTTTGTCCCATATCCAAGATAGGTCTTTTTTTTTTTTTTTTTTTTTTTTTATTGATTTTCACCTTTGTATCAAGTTGGTATTAGACTGTATCAAGCGGTTAGTAGATTTGATCTATTTCTGTTTTAATGTGCACATATCTACTATTAATGTATTTGTGACTAGTTTGTTACTTGATGTGTTAGTAAAATTAATTTTTTAATTAATGTTTTTGAACACTTGTATTAGTAAAATTTACTTTTTAATCATAATCCCATGGCACTTATATTTTAGATTTTTTTGCACATTCAAGATTAACTTATTAACATAGAACAAAAAAAACCACAACTTCTATCAGATCATAAATATTTAAACACATTCCAGCTTCTAAAATCTTTAAAACTGGACCTTTATTTTACTGCACACAAGGTCCAAAAAGTACATATGGACAACATGTAAAGACATTTATAAGTTCCAAATCATGACTATTAAAGGGACATGAAACCCACATTTTTTCTTTCATGATTCAGATAGCGAATATAATTTTAAACAACTTTCTAATTTACTTCTATTATCTCATGTTTCATTCTCTTGGTATAATTTGTTGAAGGAGCAGCAATGCACTAATGGATTCTAACTGAACACATGGGTGAGCCAATCACAATCGATATATATGCAGCCACCAATCAACAGCTAGAACCTAGGTTCTCTGCTGCTCCTGAGCTTTCCTGACATTTCAGCAAAGGATAACAAGAGAAGGAAGTAATTTAAATAATAGAAGTAAATTGGAAAGTTGTTTAAAATTGTATTCTCTATCTGAATCATGAAAGAAACATTTTTGGGTTTCATGTCCCTTTAATGAATTGAAACATTAGTTTCCGACACATATACAGCAAAATTAATGTGCAATCTTAAAAAAATTCTGATGTAACTCTTTCTCATGCACCTTTCCATGACAGAATACCTAGTGTGCATGTATCTTGAACAGATTAAGGCAGTGGTGTTTGCAGTGGTGTCAAGAAAATATGTCCAAAAGAAAAAAATGATAAGAATTGTGTCATCACTATTGATCAGGATTAAACCAGCCAGAGAATTGTAGGCTACTCCACCAAAGACACTGGCTTAAAGGGACACTGAACCCACATGTTTTCTTTCCAGATTCAGATAGAGCAGGCAATTTTAAGCAACTTTCTAATTTACTCCTATTATCACATTTTCTTCATTCTCTTTGTATCTTTATTTGAAAACCAAGAATGTAAGTTTAGATGCTGGCCCATTTTTGGTGAACAACCTGGGTTGTTCTTGCTGATTGGTGGATAAATTCACCCACCAATAAACAAGTGCTGCCCAGGGTCTGAACCAAAAAAATAGCTTAGATGCCTTATTTTTCAAATAAAGATAGCAAGAGAACGAAGACAAATTGATAAAAGGAGTAAATTATAAAGTTGCTTAAAATTGCATGCTCTATTTTAATCATGAAAGAAAAAAACATAATTTATGCTTACCTGATAAATTTATTTCTTGTAGTGTATCCAGTCCACGGATCATCCATTACTTGTGGGATATTTTCCTTCCCAACAGGAAGTTGCAAGAGGATCACCCACAGCAGAGCTGCTATATAGCTCCTCCCCTCACTGCCATATCCAGTCATTCGACCGAAACAAGACGAGAAAGGAGAAACCATAGGGTGCAGTGGTGACTGTAGTTTAATTAAAATTTAGACCTGCCTTAAAAGGACAGGGCGGGCCGTGGACTGGATACACTACAAGAGAAATAAATTTATCAGGTAAGCATAAATTATGTTTTCTCTTGTTAAGTGTATCCAGTCCACGGATCATCCATTACTTGTGGATGTAAATGGATGATGGGAGGGACAAGGCAGGAACTTAAACGGAAGGAACCACTGCCTGTAGAACCTTTCTCCCAAAAACAGCCTCCGAAGAAGCAAAAGTGTCAAATTTGTAAAATTTTGAAAAGGTGTGAAGCGAAGACCAAGTCGCAGCCTTGCAAATCTGTTCAACAGAGGCCTCATTTTTAAAGGCCCAGGTGGAAGCCACAGCTCTAATAGAATGAGCTGTAATCCTTTCAGGGGGCTGCTGTCCAGCAGTCTCATAGACTAAGCGTATTATGCTCCGAAGCCAAAAGGAGAGAGAGGTTGCCGAAGCTTTTTGACCTCTCCTCTGTCCAGAGTAAACGACAAACAGGGCAGATGTTTGACGAAAATCTTTAGTGGCCTGTAAGTAAAACTTCAAGGCACGGACTACGTCCAGATTATGCAAAAGACGTTCCTTCTTTGAAGAAGGATTAAGACACAATGATGGAACAACAATCTCTTGATTGATATTCCTGTTAGAAACCACCTTAGGTAAAAACCCAGGTTTGGTACACAGAACTACCTTGTCTGAATGAAAAATCAGATAAGGAGAATCACAATGTAAGGCAGATAACTCAGAGACTCTTCGAGCCGAGGAAATAGCCATCAAAAACAGAACTTTCCAAGATAAAAGTTTAATATCAATGGAATGAAGGGGTTCAAACGGAACTCCCTGAAGAACTTTAAGAACCAAGTTTAAGCTCCATGGGGGAGCAACAGTTTTAAACACAGGCTTAATCCTAACCAAAGCCTGACAAAATGCCTGGACGTCTGGAACTTCTGCCAGACGCTAGTGCAAAAGAATAGACAGAGCAGAGATCTGTCCTTTTAAAGAACTAGCTGATAAGCCTTTGTCCAAACCCTCTTGGAGAAAGGACAATATCCTAGGAATCCTAACCTTACTCCATGAGTAACTCTTGGATTCACACCAATAAAGATATTTACGCCATATCTTATGGTAGATTTTCCTGGTGACAGGCTTCCGAGCCTGTATTAAGGTATCAATGACTGACTCGGAGAAGCCACGCCTTGATAGAATCAAGCGTTCAATCTCCATGCAGTCTCAGAGAAATTAGATTTGGATGATTGAAAGGACCTTGTATTAGAAGGTCCTGCCTCAGAGGCAGAGTCCATGGTGGAAGAGATGACATGTCCACTAGGTCTGCATACCAGGTCCTGCGTGGCCACGCAGGCGCTATCAGAATCACAGATGCTCTCTCCTGTTTGATTTTGGCAATCAGTCGAGGGAGCAGAGGAAACGGTGGAAACACATAGGCCAGGTTGAAGAACCAAGGAGCTGCTAGAGCATCTATCAGCGTTGCTCCCGGGTCCCTGGACCTGGATCCGTAACAAGGAAGCTTGGTGTTCTGGCGAGACGCCATGAGATCCAATTCTGGTTTGCCCCAACGATGGACCAGTTGAGCAAACACCTCCGGATGGAGTTCCCACTCCCCCGGATGAAAAGTCTGACGACTTAGAAAATCCGCCTCCCAGTTCTCTACGCCTGGGATGTGGATCGCTGACAGGTGGCAAGAGTGAGACTCTGCCCAGCGAATTATCTTTGAGACTTCTAACATCGCTAGGGAACTCCTGGTTTCCCCTTGATGGTTGATGTAAGCCAAAGTCGTGATGTTGTCCGACTGAAATCTGATGAACCTCAGTGTTGCTAACTGAGGCCAAGCTAGAAGAGCATTGAATATTGCTCTTAACTCCAGAATATTTATTGGGAGGAGTTTCTCCTCCTGAGTCCACGATCCCTGAGCCTTCAGGGAGTTCCAGACTGCGCCCCAACCTAGAAGGCTGGCATCTGTTGTTACAATCGTCCAATCTGGCCTGCGAAAGGTCATACCCTTGGACAGATGGACCCGAGAAAGCCACCAGAGAAGAGAATCTCTGGTCTCTTGATCCAGATTTAGTAGAGGGGACAAATCTGAGTAATCCCCATTCCACTGACTTAGCATGCATAACTGCAGCGGTCTGAGATGCAGGCGCGCAAATGGCACTATGTCCATTGCCGCTACCATTAAGCCGATTACTTCCATGCACTGAGCCACTGACGGGCGTGGAATGGAATGAAGGACACGGCAAGCATTTAGAAGTTTTGATAACCTGGACTCAGTCAGGTAAATTTTCATCTCTACAGAATCTATAGTCCCTAGGAAGGAGACTCTTGTGAGTGGTGATAGAGAACTCTTTTCCACGTTCACTTTCCACCCATGCGACCTCAGAAATGCCAGAACTACCTCTGTATGAGATGAAAGCTTGACGCCTGTATCAGGATGTCGTCTAGACACGGAGTCACCGCTATGCCTCGCGGTCTTAGAACCGCCAGAAGTGAGCCCAGAACCTTTGTAAAAATTCTCGGGACAGTGGCCAACCCGAAGGGAAGAGCTACAAATTGGTAATGCCTGTCTAGAAAGGCAAACCTTAGGAACCGATGATGATCTTTGTGAATCGGTATGTGAAGGTAGGCATCCTTTAAGTCCACTGTGGTCATGTACTGACCCTCTTGGATCATGGGAAGGATGGTCCGAATAGTTTCCATTTTGAATGATGGAACTCTGAGGAATTTGTTTAAGATCTTTAGATCCAAGATTGGTCTGAAGGTTCCCTCTTTCTTGGGAACCACAAACAGATTTGAATAAAATCCCTGTCCCTGTTCCGTCCGCGGAACTGGATGGATCACTCCCATTACTAGGAGGTCTTGCACACAGCTTAGGAATGCCTCTTTCTTTATCTGGTTTGCTGATAACCTTGAAAGATAAAATCTCCCTTGTGGAGGAGAAGCTTTGAAGTTCTGAAGATATCCCTGAGATATGATCTCCAACGCCCAGGGATCCTGAACATCTCTTGCCCACGCCTGGGCGAAGAGAGAAAGTCTGCCCCCCACTAGATCCGTTTCCGGATAGGGGGCCGTTCCTTCACGCTGTCTTGGGGGCAGCAGCAGGCTTTCTGGCCTGCTTGCCCTTGTTCCAGGACTGGTTAGGTTTCCAGGCCTGTCTGAAATGAGCAACAGTTCCCTCTTGTTTTGAAGCGGAGGAAGTTGATGCTGCTCCTGCCTTGAAATTTCGAAAGGCACGAAAATTAGACTGTTTGGCCTTTGATTTGGCCCTGTCCTGAGGAAGGGTATGACCCTTGCCTCCAGTAATGTCAGCAATAATTTCCTTCAAGCCAGGCCCGAATAAGGTCTGCCCCTTGAAAGGAATGTTGAGTAATTTAGACTTTGAAGTCACGTCAGCTGACCAGGATTTAAGCCATAGCGCCCTACGCGCCTGGATGGCGAATCCGGAATTCTTAGCCGTTAGTTTAGTCAAATGAACAATGGCATCAGAAACAAATGAGTTAGCTAGCTTAAGCGTTCTAAGCTTGTCAATAATTTCATTCAATGGAGCTGTCTGGATGGTCTCTTCCAGGGCCTCAAACCAGAATGCCGCCGCAGCAGTGACAGGAGCAATGCATGCAAGGGGCTGTAAAATAAAACCTTGTTGAATAAACATTTTCTTAAGGTAACCCTCCAATTTTTTATCCATTGGATCTGAAAAAGCACAACTGTCCTCAACCGGGATAGTGGTACGCTTTGCTAAAGTAGAAACTGCTCCCTCCACCTTAGGGACTGTCTGCCATAATTCCCGTGTAGTGGCGTCTATTGGAAACATTTTTCTAAATATAGGAGGTGGGGAAAAGGATACACCGGGTCTATCCCACTCCTTGCTAATAATTTCTGTAAGCCTTTTAGGTATAGGAAAAACGTCAGTACACACCGGCACCGCATAGTATCTATCCAGCCTACACAATTTCTCTTGAATTGCAACTGTGTTACAGTCATTCAGAGCAGCTAATACCTCCCCAAGCAATACACGGAGGTTCTCAAGCTTAAATTTAAAATTAGAAATCTCTGAATCAGGTTTCCCCGAGTCAGAGATGTCACCCACAGACTGAAGCTCTCCGTCCTCATGTTCTGCATATTGTGACGCAGTATCAGAAATGGCTCTAACAGCATTTGTGCGCTCTGTATCTCTCCTAACCCCAGAGCTATCGCGCTTGCCTCTTAATTCAGGCAATCTAGATAATACCTCTGACAGGGTATTATTCATGATTGCAGCCATGTCCTGCAAGGTAATCGCTATGGGTGTCCCTGATGTAATTGGCGCCATATTAGCGTGCTTCCCCTGAGCGGGAGGCGAAGGGTCTGACACGTGGGGAGAGTTAGTCGGCATAACTTCCCCCTCGACAGAACCCTCTGGTGATAATTCTTTTATAGATAAAGACTGATCTTTATTGTTTAAGGTGAAATCAATACATTTAGTACACATTCTCCTATGGGGCTCCACCATGGCTTTCAAACATAATGAACAAGTAGGTTCCTCTGTGTCAGACATGTTTAAACAGACTAGCAATGAGACTAGCAAGCTTGGAAAACACTTTAAAACAAGTTTACAAGCAATATAAAAAACGTTACTTCGCCTTTAAGAAATACAAATTTTCCCAAATTTTGAAATAACAGTGAAAAAATGCAGTTACACTAACAAAATTTTTACAGTGTATGTAATAAGTTAGCAGAGCATTGCATCCACTTGCAAATGGATGATTAACCCCTTAATACCAAAAACGGAATAACAAATGACAAAAACGTTTTTTAAACAGTCACAACAACTGCCACAGCTCTACTGTGGCTTTTTACCTCCCTCAATACGACTTTTGAAGCCTTTTGAGCCCTTCAGAGAAGTCCTGGATCATGCAGGAAGAAGCTGGATGTCTGTGTCTGTAATTTTTGCTGTGCAAAAAAACGCTAAAATAGGCCCCTCCCACTCATATTACAACAGTGGGAAGCCTCAGGGAACTGTTTCTAGGCAAAATTCAAGCCAGCCATGTGGAAAAAACTAGGCCCCAATAAGTTTTATCACCAAACATATGTAAAAAACGATTAAACATGCCAGCAAACGTTTTAAAATACACTTTTATAAGAGTATGTATCTCTATTAATAAGCCTGATACCAGTCGCTATCACTGCATTTAAGGCTTTACTTACATTACTTCGGTATCAGCAGCATTTTCTAGCAAATTCCATCCCTAGAAAAATATTTTAACTGCACATACCTTATTACAGGAAAACCTGCACGCTATTCCCCCTCTGAAGTTACCTCACTCCTCAGAATATGTGAGAACAGCAAAGGATCTTAGTTACTTCTGCTAAGATCATAGAAAACGCAGGCAGATTCTTCTTCTAAATACTGCCTGAGATAAACAGTACACTCCAGTACCATTTAAAAATAACAAACTTTTGATTGAAGAAATAAACTAAGTATAAAACACCATAGTCCTCTTACGATCTCCATCTTAGTTGAGAGTTGCAAGAGAATGACTGGGTATGGCAGTGAGGGGAGGAGCTATATAGCAGCTCTGCTGTGGGTGATCCTCTTGCAACTTCCTGTTGGGAAGGAGAATATCCCACAAGTAATGGATGATCCGTGAACTGGATACACTTAACAAGAGAAATTTTGGTTCAATATCCCTTTAAGATTTTACACATCAATCTTTCCAAAGAAACACAAGGGGAAGCCACATGGTGTATCAAACAAAATACAATCCCATCTTGGAAAACAACCCACAGAAGAGTAAGCACAGATTGCAGAACACCAAGCCAACGGTGTATATACATTTCCTAAGGGCCTCTGAGTTCTCAAGCTGACTCTACTACAGTGCTGGTACAAAATGTGACAGCAACGCTTATAACATTTAAAAATGTGATTTATTTTCAAATATATCATACATTAAAAAATAATAATTGCACTTTGCAATAGATACATTGGACACTATACATAGCAGTTAGTAATAAGGTTGAAGCTTCTGTAATAAATAAGGACAAACAAATTATATTAAAGGGATAGTAAACACCAAAAATGTTATTGTTTAAAAAGATAGATACGCCCTTTATTTACCATTCCACCGTTTGGCATAACCAACACTGTTATAGAAATATAATTTTTACCTCTGTAATTATCTTGTATCTTAGCTTCTGCTGACTGCCTCCTTAACGCAGATCTTTTGATAGACTTGAATTTCAGGCAATTAGTGCTGACTCTTAAATAACTCAACATGCGTGAGCATAATGTTATTTATATAAAACACATGAACTAACAAATAATTGTCAAATGTATTCAGATAAGAGGCGGCCTTCAAAGGCTTAGAAATTAGCATATGAGCCTACCTAGGTTTAGCTTTCAACTAAGAATATCAAGAGAACAAAACAAATTTGATGATAAAAGTAAATTAGAAAGTTATTTAAAATGACATGCCCTATCTGAATCATGAAAGTTTAATTTGGACTTTACTATCCCTTTAAGGGGCAGTTTATATAATGAATAGCTCTCTCAAATGTACATAAAATGGATTAGAATCATTATTTAGTGATAATTTTGTAATTATGGGCCATATAATGACTATATAGACAATTGTGGTACAAGTTTGCACAAAAAAAAAAAAATCACACTTTTTTTTTCTAATTATTATCAAAGGATTATTGTTAAATTTACCTTAATAAGATAGTTGAAAATGTTGTAATTTCAACATAGAAATAAAGCTAATTTGGAATTTGTTTTTCAAATGTGTGCAGGCACCAATCAGCAGCTAGCAACCACTAGTATAGGATATGTGCGTATCATTTTTCAACAAGGGATACCAAGAGAATGAAGCACTTTTGAAAATAGAAGTGAATTTAAACGTATCTTAAAATGATATGTTCTATCTGAGTCATGCAAGTTTAATTTTTATGTTCCTATCCCTTTAAGGCATGAATCCCAAAATAAATGCAAGACATTCCTATATACTTACGTTACTATCACTAACAGCCTTGGTTTTAGTTAGCATTTGTCATAACCAAATTAATCTGTAATAAATAAATTACCTATTGTATATGTTTTCATAATATAGAAGTATCTAGGTGGGGCAGTGGAATACTTTGCAATATTAGAATTTTTTCTGTTATTTATGAATGTTACTTGAGCTATGCGAAGTACAAATTAATGGACTACTTTCATGAGTGCAACAAACATAGAAAAAAAAAAATATTAGCTGATTTTAGTTTATTATTGGCTTAAATTTTAGCCAGGCGTTCAGTAAAATCAGCCCATTAAATATGTCCTGGGGAGAACAGTGAGTACGATTAAATTATATTTAAATGTATTCAAGTGGCAAAAAGAGTATTTTTATTACAGGACCAACTTCTAGGTGAGCTGAAATATATGAACAGGCATATAAACCCTAAGATAAAGCTGAATCCTCAGAAGCAAAACTACCTGCTTAGGAACTTGGTATGTAGGGCTGTTCTTGCCACTACTAATGGCAGTACTCAGAACAGCTGCCAGCGACTGGGAATAAACTGCAAGAAAAAAGGCTAGCTGTGTGATCCGAAGTCAATAGTTTTCTTGGCAGCAGAGTGATATTAAAAGCAGTGTTAAGCACTTACCGGAGATATATAGGAGAAATGGGCTCTGAATAAAAAATGTGTATTACTTCTCACAGCCCACACTTAAGTTAGATGGAATATACTTGTATGTGAAGTTTGTCTTCATGATATATTTGTGCACACATGCTGAACTTTGAGGATGCATGTAATAGAGATGTCTAGGGAAGAATATTTTGTTTCCTCAAATATTCGTAGCCTGCACTATACGGTTTTTGTTTAATTTAAAACAAAACGGAAATTGGATTTTCGTAAAACAAGTGTAAATGTTTTAAAGTTACAGGCGAAAAGTTCACCTGTAGCTACATACTTACCCTAACGCTCTCTGGAGAGTGCGCTAACCTAATCCTCTTCTTGCCAGAGCCCTGGCCGCATAAAAGGAAGCTTAGCCGTTCATCTCGCAGGACCTGCACTAATGTTAGTGCTGAGCACACTAAGCCTTCTGTTAGTGCTGCCAGGGACCGGGCAAGAAGAGGATCGGGTTAGAGCGCTCTCCAGAGCGTGTTAAGGTATTTCTTTCTGTCATTTTTTCCCCCTTTTCTTTAAATTTTGCAGATGCATTCATTTCGATATTCATAAACGAAAAAGAAAATGTATGCTTACCTGATAAATTTGTTTCTTTTTAGACACGATGAGTCCACGGATTTCATCCTTACTTGTGGGATATTCACCTCCTGTTCAGCAGGAGGAGGCAAAGAGCACCAAAGCAGAGCTGCTATATATAGCTCCTCCCTTACCTCCCACTCCAGTCATTCGACCGAAGTTTAGGAAGAGAAAGGAAAAGCCTAGGTGCAAAGGTGTCTGAAATTTACAAAAATTAATAACCTGTCTCAAAGAACAGGGCGAGCCGTGGACTCATCGTGTCTAAAAAGAAACAAATTTATCAGGTAAGCATAAATTTTCTTTTCTTTTTAAAGACACAATGATTCCACGTATTTCATCCTTACTTGTGGGATACAATACCAAAGCTAGAGTACACGGATGATAAGGGAGGGACAAGACAGGTAACCTAAACGGAAGGCACCAATGCTTGAAGAACCTTTCTCCCAAAAACAGCCTCAGCCGAGACAAAAGTATCGAATTTGTAAAATTTAGAAAAAATGTGAAAGGAGGACCAAGTTGCAGCCTTGCAAATCTGTTCTACAGAAGCTTCATTTTTGAATGCCCATGAGGAAGCAACAGCCCTAGTGGAATGAGCCGTAACTCTTTCAGGAGGCTGCTGTCCAGCAGTCTCATATGCAAAACGGATGATACTCTTTAGCCAAAAAGAAAGAGAGGTAGCCATAGCTTTCTGACCCTTACGTTCCCAGAGAAAATGATAAACAAAAAAGATGACTGACGAAAGTCCTTAGTCGTTTGTAAATAAAATTTCAAAGCACGGACCACGTCCAAATTGTGTAAAACACTTTCCTTTTGAGAAGAAGGATTAGGGCACAGGGAAGGAACAACAATCTCTTGAATAATGTTCCTGCTGGAGACAACCTTAGGAAGGAACGCTAGGTTAATATGTAAAACTACCTTATCTGAATGAAAAATAAGGTAAGGAGAATTGAATTGTAACGCCAAAAGTTCAGACACTCTTCGAGCTGAAGAAATGGCAACAAGAATAAAACTTTCCAAGATAACAACTTAATATCTAAGGAATGCATAGGCTCAAATAGAACCCCTTGAAGAACTTTGAGAACTAACTTCAGACTCCATGGAGGAGTAATTGGTCTAAACACAGGCCTGATTCAAACCAAAGCCTGACAAAAGGATTGAACGTCTGGGACATCCGCCAGACGTTTGTGGAAAAAATAGATAAGGCAGAGATTTGACCCTTTAGGAAACTTGCCGATAAACCCTTCTCCAATCCTTCTTGGAGAAAAGATACAATTCTGGGAATCCTAACTCTACTTCATGAGTAGCTTTTGGATTCACACCAATAAAGATATTTACGCCATATCTTATGGTAAATTCTCCTAGTCATAGGTTTACGAGCCTGGATCATAGTCTCTATGACCGAATCAGAAAACCCCCGCTTGGATAGGATTAAGCGTTCAATCACCAAGCAGTCAGCTTCAGAGAAACTAGATTTGGGGAAGGAAAGACCCTTGAATGAGCAGGTCCTTCCTCAATGGAAGTCTCCAAGGTGGTAGGGATGACATGTTGACCAGATCGGCATACCAAATCCTGCGAGGCCACGCAGGAGCAATGTGGAACACTGATGCCCTCTCCTGTTTGATTCTGGCAATGACTTGAGGAAGAAGCGCAAACGGAGTAAAATAGGTATGCAAGATTGAAGGACCAAGGAACCGCCAGAGCATCTATCAGTTCCGCCTGGGGATCCCTGGACCTCGACCCGTATCTTGGGAGCTTGGCATTCTGACGAGATGCCATAAGATCCAACTCCGACCAACCCCATTTGAGAATCAGGTTGGAAAACACTTCCGGATGGAGTTCCCACTCTCCCGGATGAAAAGTCTATCTGCTCAGAAAGTCTGCCTCCCAATTGACCACCCCTGGAATATGGATCGCTGACAGATGGCAAGAGTGGGCCTCGGCACACTGGATTATCTTGGCTACCTCGGTCATAGCTAAGGAACTCCTTGTTCCTCCTTGATGATTGATGTAAGCCACTGTCGATATGTTGTTCGTCTGAAAACTGATGAACTGGGTCGAGGCCAACTGAGGCCAGGCCCGAAGAGCATTGAAGATCACTCTCAGTTCCAGAATGTTTATAGGAAGAAAAAACTCTGGCTGAGCCCAAACTCCCTCAGCCCTTAGGGAGCCCCAGACTGCTCCCCACCCAAGAAGGCTGGCGTCTATACAAACACCCAAGATGGCCTGCGAAAGCAGGTTCCCTGGGAGAGATGATCCAGAATAGAATCCCTTGTCTCCTGCTCCTAGTAGAATTCAATGAGACAAATCTGAATAATCTCCGATCCGTTGCCTGAACATGTTTAACTGCAGAGGTCTGAGATAGAATCGAACAAACGGGATGATGTCTACCATCAGCCCGATTACCTCCATGCACTGAACCATTAAGGGCCGAAGAATGGTCTAAATGACTAAACAAGTTTTGAAAAAATCTGATTTCCTGACATACTGTCAGAAAAATCTTCATTGATATGGAATCTATAATTTATCCCAAGAAGTTTCCCTTATGCATGAGACTAAGGAATTCCCTTCCAAATATTCCTTCCACTCGTAAGACCATGGGAAGGATAACACCAATTCCGTGTAAAATCCTGCTAGCTGTAAGGATGGCGCCTGGACTAGAATGTCATCCAGATAGGACTCCACTGCAATGTCCCGTATCAAACAGCGCTCCCAGAGCCCTTGTGAAAATATTGAGAGCTGAGGCAAGACCGAAAGAAGAGCCACAAACTGGAAGCGTATGTCCAACCTGTGAATGGCACATGAAAATATACGTCATTTAAATCCACTGTTGTATAAATTGACCCTCTTGGATCAATCAAGGAAAGAATGGAACGAATAGTTGCCATTTTGAAGGACGGTACATTAAAAAAAAACTGTTTAGACTCTGGGATCTAAAAAGTGGTCTGAAGATTTCCTCTTTTTTTGGAAACCATAAACCAATTGGTATAAAAGACCCCCGACCCAGAACCTGTATTGGAACTGGAATAATCATCCCAAGGTCTGAGATGTCTCTTACGCAGTGTAAGAATGCCTCTCCTCTTTGTCTAATCTGCAGATAATCTTGAAAACAGAAACCTGCCTCAGGGATGAAAAATATTGAACTCCAATTTGAATTCCTGGAACACTATTTCCTATTGCCTAGGGATTCTGCCCCCCTACAAGATCCAATCCCGGATCGGGGGATTTTTTTTTTTTGTGTAGAAATTCTTTAAAATTTTAAAGGATATTATTTCCGTCAAGCCAGGTTCCAACAAGGTCTACCCCTTGTAATGAATCGTTAAAGGTTTAGGCCATACATCCGTAGAACAAGGCTCTAAACATCAAAACTCTGTGAGCTGTAACAGAGAAAACTGAAACCTATACTCCCATCTTGATAACTTGAGAGAAGGAATTTGAAATAAAGGAATTAGCCAATTTGAAAGCCTTTATCCTGTCCTGGATTTTATCCAGAGGAGTTTCTGACTTAAAAACCTCAGACAACTCATCAAACTAAAATGCCGTCACCTTAGTGACGGTAATAAAGCACACAGCTGGATATCATTGTAAGCCCTGGAGTACATCCCCTCCTAATCTTCGTCTAACTACCCTCTAAGGAAATAGTAGTTCACTTAGCAAAGCTAAAAACTACTCCTTTAACCCTAGGAAATGTCTACCCAGCCTCCTTAGCTGAGATGGTTATGGGAAAACATCTATTTAAATAAAGGAAATGCAGTCTTTTCCATTCCTATAACTACTGGACGTACTAGAATAAATTACACCGGTATAGTTGGAGTCATCCATGGTAGCTAAAATCGAAAATAATTCCTCTAGTAATATTAGCTTCCACTTGGGAAAAACATAGAATGCATGAGATGCAGGAAAAAAACTCCGGACAGAGTATGAGAGGAAGCGCAGGGCACTGCATGTGGGCCCTAATATGTTGTGGACACTGTAGGAATGTGACATAAAGTGACCATTGTCAACATACTCCCAAATAGCAAATGCCTTAAAAGGAGAAGGTTTAGAAAAAAAGAGTGTAATTTTTTAATAAAAATGAACACAAAAAAGTTACTGTCTCTTTAAATTTTAAAAGAAACTTCTTATTTCTGTTGTGCAGAAACAATCCAATTAGAATGTTAACATTGCTTTCCACCTCCATCGCTATGTACATTAAAGAAGCAATGTCTTGTGCAACAATTCCATATGAAATTTGCAAGGATATTATATATTATTATGCGTGCAGGATTGAAATAAATCAGTAAGCAAACATTTTCAGGACCTACTGAACCTCAGCAATTGTGCTGAGGTGCCCATGTGTCCAAGTTATAACCATAACAATCAGTAACTTAATAAAACGTTTGACATTTTCATGAATAAATGATTTACTTAGGTCTAATACTGAGCGTTTCATAGTTGTGTTAAAAGCTCTGCCCTCCGGTATCGTAATGGAGGTGGAGAGCGCAACCAACAAAGGCTCAACATAGCTCCACCCCTCGTGGGCGTGACAGCACTCCATCTCCCGGCACTCTGATTGACTGTGCCCTGAGATGGAGGAAGGAGCCCAAAAACGGCGGGAACACAATTCCGCCCATCGTCTGCATCACAGTACTTAATCTCCCGGTCGCCATTAAGATCTTATAGATCGGACACCGGGAGATATAATAACTAAGCCAAATGTAAAAAATTTAAGCCGAGTATGCTACCGCATGTCAGGTAGCTCTAGCTCCCACAATAGTGGCCCAAAACACTTCTTTGTGAAACTCTATAATAACATCCCAATTGATGTCCTGAGAAACGCCACATAAATTCTCTTAAGCCCCAGTGCCTGCCAAAAACACTGTGCTGTCGTAGGATCCCCTCCCCTATATAAGTCTAGGAGGATAACGTCCTAATACAAGAGATCAATCTCATCAAGTGCCCCACTTCCTCTGAGGTTCCCAGACCCAGCATAAAAAGTTGGCATTTACCTTTTAACATCTGCCCGACAGCAGGGTAGCTCAGCAGGTTTAGGAGGTACTCTCCCTTCCATAGCCCTGTGGAAAATCATAAGCCTGAGTTAATTATGCTTAGGCTGTCAGGAGAAGGGCAGCATAAATGTATAGGAGGCGCAGTGAGAATTATGTCCCACCAGTTCCTATTGCTTTAAAGCCACCAAATGCTCTACTGTAGAGACTGATCAGGTCTAGGCTACACCTTAGAACAAAGCAGCACTCTCTGGCACTACTTTAAAAATAATAAACTTTTGATTGAAGAATCTAATCTAACACCTCACTTTACCTCTTCCTATCACTAACGTAGGCAAAGAGAATGACTGGAGTGGGAGGGAAGGGATGAGCTATATATAGCAGCTCTGCTGTGGTGCTCTTTGCCTCCTCCTGCTGACCAGGAGGTGAATATCCCACAAGTAAGGATGAAATCCGTGGACTCATCGTGTCTTTAAAAAGAAACAGAAAAAATGTGTATTCGTCTGAAAACGAATGCACATCTCTAGCATAAAATGCTTATAAACATTCTAACATTCTTGTACTAAATTATGGCAAATTAAAAAAAAATACCAGTTTTATTTGGGATCACAGCAAAATACTGTTAAAGATTTATTTTTACTATACGAAGTAAAATCAGAAATATATTGTTAAAGGGACACTGAACACAATTTTTTTTCTATCGTGATTCAGATAGAGCATTTAATTTTAAGCAACTTTCCTATTTACTCCTATTATCACATTTTCATTCTCTTGGTATCTTTATTTGAAATGCAAGAATTTAAGTTTAGATGCCGGCCCATTTTTGGTGAACACACTGTGTTGTTCTTGCTGTTTGGTGGGTAAATTCACCTACCAATAAACAAGTGCTTTCCATAGTCTGAACCAAAAAAAAGCTTAGATGCCTTCTTTTTCAAATAAAGAAAGCAAGAGAACGAAGAAAAATTGATAATAGGAGTAAATTAGAAAGTTGTTTAAAATTGCATGCTCTATCTGAATCGTGAAAGAAAAAATTTGGGTTCAGTGTCCCTTTAAGCACTTGTATCTATCTGTATACAGAAAATCACATGGTATCAAAGTTAAAGGTGTCATAACAACACATTTTTTACTTAATATATTAGTCTTTGTATTTATATTTACTTACTCGTATGATCATTATATCTCTCTATATAGTGCAGATAGTGTATTGCTCTATTCTTTGCCTAAGAAAAAAGAACAACATGTAAATTACAAAAAAAATCAATCATATGAGCAAATATCAGTAAAAGTCCTTAGGACAATCATTACAATATTGCTAACTACCTATAGTCATATTTTAAAAAAGAAAAAAGCAAAGTTGTTATATAATACTGAACAGCCTTCTCTCTTACGGATAACTCCCCAGTCTGTCTTTTAATATAAGAATTATACAATAACCTTTACACTGCAGAATGTAAGAAAAAAAGAAAAAATATATAATTTATGTTTACCTGATAAATTAATTTCTTTCATGTTGGTGAGAGTCCACTATCCTTTACTCCTAGGAATTATACTCCTCGCCACTAGGAGGAGGCAAAGATCCTAAAACTCCCAGAGTCCTTAAAACCCCTCCCACATTACTGGAAACTAGTCTGACGTATAGCCAAGCTACTCAAACTGCCACTAGAAAAATACAAAAAATCAAAATAGAAAAAAAATTGGGCAGGGGCTTGTAGACTCTCACCAGCATGACAGAAATACATTTATTAGGTAAGTATAAAACATAATTTATGCTTACCTGATAAATTCCTTTCTTCTGTAGTGTGATCAGTCCACGGGTCATCATTACTTGTGGGATATTAACTGCTCCCCTACAGGAAGTGCAAGAGGATTCACCCAGCAGAGTTGCTATATAGCTCCTCCCCTCTACGTCACCTCCAGTCATTCGACCAAGGACCAACGAGAAAGGAGAAGCCAAGGGTGTAGTGGTGACTGGAGTATAATTTAAAAAATATTTACCTGCCTTAAAAAACAGGGCGGGCCGTGGACTGATCACACTACAGAAGAAAGGAATTTATCAGGTAAGCATAAATTATGTTTTCTTCTGTTAAGTTTGATCAGTCCACGGGTCATCATTACTTGTGGGATACCAATACCAAAGCAAAAGTACACGGATGACGGGAGGGATAGGCAGGCTCTTTATACAGAAGGAACCACTGCCTGAAGAACCTTTCTCCCAAAAATAGCCTCCGAGGAAGCAAAAGTGTCAAATTTGTAAAATTTGGAAAAAGTATGAAGCGAAGACCAAGTTGCAGCCTTGCAAATCTGTTCAACAGAGGCCTCATTCTTAAAGGCCCAAGTGGAAGCAACAGCTCTAGTGGAATGAGCTGTAATTCTTTCAGGAGGCTGCTGTCCAGCAGTCTCATAAGCTAAACGAATTATGCTACGAAGCCAAAAAGAGAGAGAGGTAGCAGAAGCTTTTTGACCTCTCCTCTGACCAGAGTAAACGACAAACAGGGAAGACGTTTGTCGAAAATCTTTAGTTGCCTGTAAATAAAATTTAAGGGCACGAACTACATCCAGATTGTGCAAAAGACGTTCCTTCCTCGAAGAAGGATTTGGGCACAAGGATGGAACAACAATCTCCTGATTGATATTCCTGTTAGTGACTACCTTAGGTAAGAACCCAGGCTTAGTACGCAGAACTACCTTATCCGAGTGAAAAATCAAATAAGGAGAATCACAATGTAAGGCTGATAACTCAGAGACTCTTCGAGCCGAGGAAATAGCCATTAAAAATAGAACTTTCCAAGATAACAACTTTATATCAATGGAATGAAGGGGTTCAAACGGAACACCCTGTAAAACGTTAAGAACAAGGTTTAAACTCCATGGTGGAGCCACAGCTTTAAACACAGGTTTAATCCTGGCCAAAGCCTGACAAAAAGCCTGAACGTCTGGAACTTCTGACAGACGCTTGTGTAACAGAATGGACAGAGCTGAGATCTGTCCCTTTAAGGAACTAGCGGATAACCCCTTTTCTAAACCTTCTTGTAGAAAAGACAATATCCTAGGAATCCTAACCTTACTCCAAGAGTAACCTTTGGATTCGCACCAATATAGGTATTTACGCCATATTTTATGGTAAATCTTTCTGGTAACAGGCTTCCTAGCCTGTATTAAGGTATCAATAACTGACTCAGAAAAACCACGCTTTGATAAGATCAAGCGTTCAATTTCCAAGCAGTCAGCTTCAGAGAAGTTAGATTTTGATGTTTGAAAGGACCCTGAATCAGAAGGTCCTGTTTCAGAGGTAACGACCAAGGTGGACAGAATGACATGTCCACCAGATCTGTATACCAAGTCCTGCGTGGCCATGCAGGCGCTATTAGAATCACTGATGCTTTCTCCTGTTTGATTCTGGCAATCAATCGAGGAAGCATCGGGAAAGGTGGAAACACATGAGCCATCCTGAAGGTCCATGGTGCTGTCAAGGCATCTATCAGGACCGCTCCCGGATCCCTGGATCTGGACCCGTAGCGCGGAAGCTTGGCGTTCTGTCGAGACGCCATGAGATCTATCTCTGGTTTGCCCCAACGTCGAAGTATTTGGGCAAAGACCTCTGGATGAAGTTCCCACTCCCCCGGATGAAAAGTCTGACGACTTAAGAAATCCGCCTCCCAGTTCTCCACTCCCGGGATGTGGATTGCAGACAGGTGGCAAGAGTGAGACTCTGCCCAGCGAATTATCTTCGATACTTCCATCATTGCTAGGGAGCTTCTTGTCCCTCCCTGATGGTTGATATAAGCTACAGTCGTGATGTTGTCCGACTGGAACCTGATGAACCCCCGAGTTGCTAACTGGGGCCAAGCCAGAAGAGCATTGAGGACTGCTCTCAATTCCAGAATGTTTATTGGAAGAAGACTCTCCTCCTGATTCCATAGTCCCTGAGCCTTCAGAGAATTCCAGACAGCGCCCCAACCTAGTAGGCTGGCGTCTGTTGTTACAATTGACCAGTCTGGCCTGCTGAATGGCATTCCCCTGGACAGATGTGGCCGATAAAGCCACCATAGAAGAGAATTTCTGGTCTCTTGAATGGAATGAAGGACACGGCATGCACTTTGAAGTTTTGTTAACCTGTCCTCTGTCAGGTAAATCTTCATTTCTACAGAATCTATCAGAGTCCCCAGGAAGGGAACTCTTGTGAGTGGAAAGAGAGAACTTTTCTCTTCGTTCACTTTCCATCCATGCGACCTTAGAAATGCCAGTACTATCTCTGTATGAGATTTGGCAGTTTGAAAGCTTGAAGCTTGTATCAGTATGTCGTCTAAGTACGGAGCTACTGAAATTCCTCGCGGTCTTAGTACCGCCAGAAGAGTGCCCAGAACCTTTGTGAAGATTCTTGGAGCCGTAGCCAGTCCGAATGGAAGAGCTACAAACTGGTAATGCCTGTCTAAAAAGGCAAACCTTAGATACCGGTAATGACTTCTGTGAATCGGTATGTGAAGGTAAGCATCCTTTAAATCCACTGTGGTCAAGTACTGACCCTCTTGGATCATGGGCAAAATTGTTCGAATAGTTTCCATCTTGAACGATGGAACTCTTAGGAATTTGTTTAGGATCTTTAAATCCAAGATTGGCCTGAAGGTTCCCTCTTTTTTGGGAACTACAAACAGATTTGAGTAAAACCCTTGTCCTTGTTCCAACCGCGGAACTGGATGGATCACTCCCATTAATAAAAGATCTTGTACGCAGCGTAGAAACGCTTCCTTCTTTGTTAGGTTTGTTGACAACCTTGACAGATGAAATCTCCCTCTTGGGGGAGAGGATTTGAAGTCCAGAAGGTATCCCTGAGATATGATCTCTAACGCCCAGGGATCCTGAAAATCTCTTGCCCAAGCCTGGGCGAAGAGGGAAAGTCTGCCCCCCACTAGATCCGGTCCCGGATCGGGGGCCCTCAATTCATGCTGTCTTAGGGGCAGCAGCAGGTTTTCTGGCCTGTTTGCCCCTGTTCCAGGACTGGTTAGGTTTCCAGCCTTGTCTGTAGCGAGCAACAGCTCCTTCCTGTTTTGGTGCAGAGGAAGTTGATGCTGCTCCTGCTTTGAAATTACGAAAGGAACGAAAATTGGACTGTCTAGCCTTGGCTTTGGCCTTGTCCTGAGGCAGGGCATGACCTTTACCTCCTGTAATGTCATCAATAATCTCTTTCAAGCCGGGCCCGAGTAAGGTCTGCCCTTTGAAAGGAATATTAAGCAATTTAGATTTAGACGTAACATCAGCTGACCAGGATTTTAGCCACAGAACTCTGCGTGCCTGAATGGCGAATCCTGAATTTTTAGCCGCAAGTTTAGTTAAATGTACTACGGCATCTGAAATAAATGAATTAGCTAACTTAAGGAATTTAAGTTTGTGTGTGATGTCATCTAGTGTGGATGATTGAAGTGTCTCTTCCAGAGACTCAAACCAAAATGCTGCTGCAGCCGTGACAGGCGCAATACATGCAAGAGGTTGCAATATAAACCCTTGTTGAACAAACATTTTCTTAAGGTAACCCTCTAATTTTTTATCCATTGGATCTGAAAAAGCACAGCTATCCTCCACTGGGATAGTGGTACGCTTAGCTAAAGTAGAAACTGCTCCCTCCACCTTAGGGACCATTTGCCATAAGTCCCGTGTGGCGGCGTCTATTGGAAACATTTTTCTGAATATAGGAGGGGGTGAGAAAGGCACACCGGGTCTATCCCACTCCTTAGTAACAATGTCAGTAAGTCTCTTAGGTATAGGAAAAACGTCAGTACTCGTCGGTACCGCAAAATATTTATCCAACCTACACATTTTTTCTGGGATTGCAACTGTGTTACAATCATTCAGAGCCGCTAATACCTCCCCTAGTAACACACGGAGGTTCTCAAGCTTAAATTTAAAATTTGAAATGTCTGAGTCCAGTTTATTTGGATCAGAACCGTCACCCACAGAATGAAGCTCTCCGTCTTCATGTTCTGCAAACTGTGACGCAGTATCAGACATGGCCCTTGCATTATCAGCGCACTCTGTTCTCATCCCAGAGTGATCACGTTTACCTCTTAGTTCTGGTAGTTTAGCCAAAACTTCAGTCATAACAGTAGCCATATCTTGTAATGTGATTTGTAATGGCCGCCCAGATGCACTCGGCGCTACAATATCACGCACCTCCTGAGCGGGAGATGCAGGTACTGACACGTGAGGCGAGTTAGTCGGCATAACTCTCCCCTCGTTGTTTGGTGAAATATGTTCAATTTGTACAGATTGACTATTTTTTAAAGTAGCATCAATACATTTAGTACATAAATTTCTATTGGGCTCCACTTTGGCATTAACACATATAGCACAGATATCTTCCTCTGAATCAGACATGTTTAACACACTAGCAAATAAACAGCAACTTGGAAATACTTTTCAAAGTAATTTACAAATAATATGAAAACGAACTGTGCCTTTAAGAAGCACAGAAAAATATTATAACAGATAAAATAATTAAGTTATAGCATCAATCTTTGTCAGAATATACAGTTTTAGCAAAGGATTGTTCCCCTCAGCAAATGATAACTAACCCAGGCAGCAGAAAAAAAATACACAAATAAACGTTTTTTATATCACAGTCAATTACAATCAGCACAGCTCTGCTGTATGATTACTTCCCTCAAAAAAGACTCTTGAGATCCCTGAACTCTGTAGAGATGAACCGGATCATGCAGGAAGAAAATGAACCTCTGACTGAGTTTTTCTGATGCATAGTGAAAGCACCAAAATGGCCCCTCCCCCACACACATAACAGTGAGAGGGATCAGTGAACTGCTCTAATTTAAATCAAAACTATTGCCAAGTGGAAAAAAAGTGCCCAAAACATTTTTTCACAAAGTACCTCAGAGAAAAAAACGTTTTTACATGCCAGCAAAAAAACATTTTACCTCAATAATTAATTGTCATTTAAAACCTATTGCAAGTCCCTGCAAAATAGGTTAAGTCTATGTATACAGTTTAAAAGCCAGAGAAGTACCATTTCCCAGAAAACTGAAGTGTAAAATATACATACATGACAGCCTGATATCAGCTACATCTACTGCATTCAAGGCTGAGTTTACATTATAACGGTATGGCAGGATTTTCTCATCAATTCCATGTCAGAAAATAATAAACTGCTACATACCTCTTTGCAGATTAATATGCCTGCTGTCCCCTGATCTGAAGTTTACCTCACTCCTCAGATGGCCGAGAAACAGCAATATGATCTTAACTACTCCGGCTAAAATCATAGAAAAACTCAGGTAGATTCTTCTTCAAATTCTACCAGAGAAGGAATAACACACTCCGGTGCTATTATAAAATAACAAACTTTTGATTGAAGATATAAAAACTAAATATATCACCATAATCCTCTCACACATCCTATCTAGTCGTTGGGTGCAAGAGAATGACTGGAGGTGACGTAGAGGGGAGGAGCTATATAGCAACTCTGCTGGGTGAATCCTCTTGCACTTCCTGTAGGGGAGCAGTTAATATCCCACAAGTAATGATGACCCGTGGACTGATCACACTTAACAGAAGAAATTATATTTTCTTTTATAAATAATAATGCAGCATTTTTGGCTGTAACCAATTTTCAACATCATTTTTAGTTTTGGAGGGTTCCCAATCCCAATGTGTTCATGCAATCTAATGTGTACAAGCAAACCTAAAAAAGAGAGTTTAACATTGAACAGTCCAGTATGTTATTTAATGGTGCATTCTTCTGAGCTGTCAAATACTATTTCATATTTTAGTGAAATAGCTGCACAGAATAAGCATCACAACATCCAAACAGCAAAATCAATTACTCTATAGTACAATATAGAGAATACAAAGACATTTCTTGATAGTGTGTGTGTATATATATATATATATATATATATATATATATACACACATATATATATATACATATATACACACACACACACACACGCATACATATATATTACATACACACATATATATTACATACACACATACATACACAGCTACTCTTTAAGGCAGCTTACATAGAAAACAAAAGAAAGTAAGTGACTATACTATTTAATTATTACATTGTTATTACATAATATTAATATTACTGCAATATTAAATATAATTTGGAAAATCTCTGCAACACAATGTCAGTGCAATATCTGCCACTGCTGCAAACAAAACAGGCAAACAAATATTACTTACTTTCCTAAGTGCTACCATTCTGTCAGTGGCTTTCCCCAGTGCAAAACCTGAAACAAATATGTAAATAAAACTTAATAAATGCAAAGCGTTACAAAAGTGCACAGAGAGAGAAAAAAAAAGAAAATATTGCAATTTTTTTTAAAGATTTTGAACATTTTGCCAAATTTACAACGGAGGAGGGAATAACACTACATTTTATTCATATATCTTAACTCTTGAAATTATATGTGAAAACAAGAGGCAACACATAAAAGTGATAAGTTGTAACGTCCTTTAATAAGAATCCTGAGAAACACATTTTTGTTGCATGGTATAAACCAGTTCTGAGCCTATAAAGATTTAACTTATGATTAATGGTAAATATACACAATACAGATATAAAGCAAATTGTATTGGGACAGAAGAAGGGAAAAAACAAAATTTGTGCTTACCTGATAAATGTATTTCTTTCTTGACACAGCGAGTCCACGGATCATCATTAATTACTGTTGGGAATATCACTCCTGGCCAGCAGGAGGAGGCAAAGAGCACCACAGCAAAGCTGTTAAATATCACTTCCCTACCCACAATCCAGTGTCATTCGACCAAGGGAAAGGAGAGAAAGTAAATGACATAAGGTGCAGAGGTGCCTGAAGTTTATATACAAAAAACCTGTCTTGAAAAAAACAGGGAGGGCCGTGGACTCACCGTGTCAAGAAAGAAAGAAATTTATTAGGTAAGCATACATTTTGTATTCTTTCTAATGACACGGTGAGTCCACGGATCATCATTAATTACTGTTTGGAATCAATACCCAAGCCAGAGGACACAGATGATACGGGAGGGACAAGACAGGAACCTAAACATAAGGTAACACTGCTAGAAGACCCTTTCAACCAAACGAACCACAGCCGAGGTAAAAGTATCAAACTTATAAATCTTAGAAAAAAAGAGCAAAGAAGGCCAAGACGCCCTCTTTACGATCCATTCTACAGAAGCCTTACTTGGAGGCCCAAAGAGCGGAATGTCTAAGAATAACACTTCTGAACTAGAGGATAAGAGAAGAGAGGAATCTTTCTGGCCACTATGTCTATCCAGAAAAACAAACAAATACAGAAGACTGACAAAGTCCTTCGTGGTCTGTAGATAAAATCTAAGGCCCCGCACAACAATTAAGATGTGCAAAAGACGCTCTTTAGGAGAAGAAGGATTAGGACCGGAGAAGGAACAAAAGTTACTGATTAAAAACTCTGTCCGAAAGGAACCAAACATGGTATGAAGAACTGCCTCATCTGCCTGAAATACGAGATTGAGAGGAACCACAAGGCACTGGATGTGACACCAGAGAAACTTGGGACGCAAAGGAGAAGCTGTACTGAACAGCATCATCCAAGGATACATTAGGTTCAGAGGTTAACATATAAATATTATAAATATAAAATATATTAAATATTTGCCACAGAAACCACAGTGACACCCCTGTCCTGAAATTATACCATAACTGTCAGGAAAAGTATGAATGACAGCTGAATGTTGTAAATCAAGACATCCTAAATACATAGGAACATAATTTGGTTGAAATAAAAAATGCCCAACAAACAGCCCACATAGGCTGGAAGAGCACAGCAGATTTAACCCCATATAGGCTGGAGCACTATAGGCTGGAGGTTAAATTAAAATATAAATAACAGATAAAGTTAATAATAAAACACAAGATAGAGCTTCCTGACTGTGTGAATATAAGACGATAAAAAACTGAAGAATAAAAAACGTAATCTAGCATAGTGCCTGAACGGCAGCTAAACAAACACTAATTACACGTAACAACAGCTGCGATAACAGTTCTTATGTTGACATAGAAATCTCACTATCAACCCCATGCTCCGAACTTAAGGAGACAAGGGGGTGTGGCCAACACCGGCTCAGAAGGAGAGCCTAAAATGGCAATTCTCTGCCAAAACAAGGAAGGAGGCGGAACTCAACTGACTAATTTCACGAGTGGACAGAGATGCAGAGCGCAGCTATAATTATCACACGCCTCATTGCTTTGGCAGCTAAAAAGTAAAGAAAGTGCCATTTAAAACATTACACACAATGATAATCTGAAGGAAGCCCAACACTGCGCTGCTCAACATTAAAGAGCGCGCTCCTTCTAAGGATAGTATTCTAGCAATTCATAGTAGGATTAAGTACCCTTAAAACAAATATACAGGGGCTCAGGAAAAAAAACCTGAGAAACACTGCACTCATCATCCCAAACACTAGTGAGATGTATTAACCCCTATGAGCCAAAACCATAAACAGGGAATACTCAATAAAAGTATTACCCCTAGTCTCCTGCCCCAAGGCAGAACATACAGTGATCTGAGATGTCATCGCAGACAATGCAGCATGTCTGCAGAAAGAACACAACCCATGCAGGAACTGTTAAACTTAGTGCTTTAACTTTGCAGCTATACTCTTCAAACAGAGCTGTGTTCTGGCTGCACTGTTTAAGTTTCCCAGTGCATCAAGAGAAAAGTGCTGTTTGAAGTTAACAGACAAATATGCAGTAGCACAGTAAAGCAGCAGTGCATTGATTATTAACTGGCTTTTTTCAAATACTCCCCTAGCCTTTCCCAGTCTGCAAAGCTGTTTGTTCTGAATGTAAGACATTCTTATGAGCATTGCACCTTTTTATTACTACATTTCTATGTTAGACCAAGAGAAAAAGAAACAAATTTATTCAAGAGACATTTTATAATTTAGTTTATCTGCAGCTAATTTGCAATGCAATTTTCAACTACTGCACTATATTATACAACGTTAAAAATGTTTTTATTCTTTAGTTAACCAACACATTGCAATTGAACTGGTGCTTTAGTGTAACTGCCTAATTTAAAATTGAATTTTATTTAAAAATAACCTGCAGAAAAATTTTCACTTAAAAAATTCTCATCGCAGAAAGTGAAAAAAAATTCTGCCACTGGGGTCTCCTGGTCACCAGTGCCTGCAACCTGCCTGAAATATCCTACCCCAGGATATATATGTGTCCCAAAAAAGACTGAGCCACTTACCTGTATCTAGCCGTCTGGCAGGGGGACAGCCTACCCAGCGTGAGAGGAAACTGCTCCTCACATAGGCCTGCAGAAAAAAGAAAGACAGAGTAAACTTACTCAGGCTTTTCATACCAGGGCAGCAACATGTTAGGAAAATGCAGCAAAGCACACTTTACAAGTTCCTAACTGCTTTAAAGCTACCACAGCCCTACTGAAGAGACTAACGTGGAGTACTGCTATACCCAAAAGTGATGGAAAGCAGAGCAATCCTGTCCTGACTTCAAAACAAAAAAAATCTTGATAGAAGAAATCTTTTAACAGACACCTAGTTACTTCACCACCTCCTTGCACTAGAGGCAAAGCGAATGACTGGGGATTGTGGGTAGGGAAGTGATATTTAACAGTTTTGCTGTGGTGCTCTTTTCCTCCTCCTGCTGGCCAGGAGTGATATTCACAACAGTAATTAATGATGATCTGTCACCGTGTCATTAGAAAGAAACAAAATTTATGCTTACCTGATAAATGTATTTATTTCCGGATATGGTGAGTTCACAACGTCATCATTTGCTGTTGGGAATATCACTCCTGGCCAGCAGGAGGAGGCAAAGAGCACCACAGACAAGCTGTATCACTCCCCTTCCCACAAACCCCAGTCATTTGACCGAATGGAAATGGATAAAAAAGGAGTAACACAAAGGTGTAGAGGTGCCTGAGGTTTAGACAAAAAAAAAAAAAAACTGTCTGAAAATAAAGGGGACGGGGTGGGGGAGTCGTGGACTCACAATATCCGGAAAGTTTTGTTTTATTTCTTAAGATATGGTGAGTCGATGACGTTGATCATTTACTATTGGGAACCAAATCCAAGCTAGAGGACACAGATGACTAGGGAGGGACAACACAGGTAGACCAAAAACAGAAGGCACTAGTGCTTGAAGAACATTTCTCCCAAAAGAAGCCTCATTCAGGAGGAGCATCAAACTTAAACACAGGCCAGATTCTGACCGAGGCCTGACAAAAAGATTGCACATCTGGCACGTACGCCAGACGCTTGTGTAACAAAACAGATAAAGCAGAAATCTGACCCTTCAGGGTACTGACTGACAAATCCTTCTCCAGGCCTTCCTGGAGAAAGGACAAAAGCATAGGAATCCTGACCCTACTCCAAGAGTAGCCCTGATTCACACCAATAAAGATATTTACGCTCTAATTTATGGTAAATCTTTCTAGTAACAGGCTTGTGAGCCTGAATCATGGTCTCAATGACCGACTCTCCAAGCAGTCAGAGAAACAAGATTTGGGTGAATGAAGGGACCCTGAATTAGAAGGTCCTTCCTCAGAGGTAATCTCCAAGGTGGAAGAGACGACATCTCCACTAGGTATGCATACTAGATCCTGCAAGGTCACACAGGGGCTATTAGAATCACTGATGCTCTCTCCTGTTTGATACGAGCAATGACTCATGGATTGAGAGCATATGGAGGAAAAAGGTATGCCAGCCTGAAATCCCAAAGGACCGCTAGAGCATCTATCAGAGCGGCCTGTAGATCTCTTGACCTTGAACCGCACCTTGGAAGCTTAGGGTTCTGCCGAGATGCCATCAGTTCCAGCTCCGGCACCCCCCATTTAAGATAGAAAACACCTCCGGATGGAGTGCCCACTCCCCGGGATAAAAAGTCTGTCTGCTCAGGAAATCCGTTTCCCAGTTGTCCACTCCTGGAATGTGGATGGCAGATAGACAGCAAATGTGAACTTCCGCCCACTGAACAATCCGAGGTACTTCCTTCATTGCTAAGGAACTCCCTGGTGGTTGATGTAAGCCACTGAGGTTATGTTGTCCGAATGTAACTTGATAAACCGGGCTGAAGACAACTGAGGCCAAGCCATCAGAGCATTGGAAATTGCTCTCAACTCCAAGATGTTGATGGGGAGTGCAGACTCTTCCCGAGTCTAAAGACCCTGCGCCTTGAATGATTCCCAGACTGCTCCCCAGCCCAGCAGGTTGGCATCCGTGGTGACTATCACCCAGGAAGGTCTCCGAAAGCATGTACCCTGAGACTGATGTTCCTGAAACAGCCACCACGGGAGAGAGTCTCTTGTCGACTGATCTAGATCAATTCTCTGAGACAGATCTGCATGGTCCCCATTCCATTGTCTGAGCATGCACAATTACAGAGCTCTTAAATGGAATCGAGCAAAGGGAATGATGTCCATGGAAGTGACCATCAGACCAATTACCTCTATACATTGAGCCACTGTTGGTCAAACAGTAGACTGTAGAGATAGGCAAGAAGTTTGTCATGACCTCCGTCAGAAATATTTTCATCGATAGGGAATCTATTATGGTCCCTAAGAAAACTACCCTTGGAGCTGGAACAAGGGAACTCTTTTCCAGATTAATTTTCCATCCGTGGGAGCACCGAAAAGACAACAATATCTTTGTGTGAGAGTTTGCTTGTTGAAAAGATGGCGTCTGAACCAATATATCATCCAGGTAGGGCGCCACTGCAATTCCCCCGAGACCGGATAACTGCCAAGAGAGCCCCCAGAACTTTTGAGAACATTCTGGGAGCTGTGGCAAGGCCAAACGGAAGAGCCACAAACTGAGTGTTTGTCCAGAAAGGCAAATCTCAGAAATTTGTGATGATCCCTGTGAATGGGAACATGAAGGTATGCATCCTTCAGGTCTATAGTCGTCATGAACTGACCCTCTTGCACTACAGGAAGAATGAAACGGATAGTTTCCATCTTGAAGGACGGTACTCCTTGTTTAGACACTTTTGGTCCAGAATAGGTCGCAAAGTACCCTCTTTTTTGGGAACCACAAACAGATTGGAATATAAACCTAGACCCTGTTCCTGTACTCGAACTATCCCTCCTAGGGAGGAAAGATTCTGCACACATTTCAAGAACGCCTCTCTTTTTATCTGGTCTGCAGATAATCTTGAGAGGTGAAACCTGCCCCTGGGAGGAAAGGTCTTGAATTCTAATTTGTAACCCTGGGATACTATATCTACAGCCCAAGGATCTGGGACATCTTATATCCATCTTGTATCCATGCTTGAGACAGCTGAGAAAGTTTGCCCCCCACTTGATCCGCTCCTGGATCGGGGGCAAACCCTTCATTCTGACTTAGACTCAGCAGCGGGTTTCTTAGAATGCTTTCCCTTGTTCCAAGACTGACTGGGTTTCCAAGAAGACTTGGATTGTTCCTGTTTGGTAGAGGACAAGGACGACTTCCCTCTGAAATTCCGAAAGGAATTAAAATTACTCTGACGTCCTTAAGGTGTATTCTTCTTGTCTTGCGGAAGAAAAGATCCCTTTCCACCCATAATATTAGAAATTATTTCTGCAAGACCAGGTCCAAACAAGGTCTTACCCTTGTAAGGAATCGCCAGAAGTTTGGACGTAGAAGACACATCGGCTGACCAAGATTTCAGCCACATTGCTCTGCGAGCTAGTAAAGCTAAGTCAGAAATTTTGGCTCCCAGTTTAAAAACCTGCACGGAAGCGTTGGTAATAAAGGAATTGGCTAGCTTAAGAGCTTTAATCCTGTCTTGAATCTCTTCCAAGGGAGTCTCCACCTGAAGAGAATCAGACAAGGTGTCGAACCAATAGGCTGCCACACTTGTCACAGTGGCAATACACACTGCAGGTTACCATTGGAGGCCTTGATGAGCATATATTTTCTTCAAATAAGCCTCTAGTTTTTTGTCCATTGGGTCCTTAAGGGAGCAGCTACCCTCAATAGGAATAGTAGTTTTCTTAGCCAGAAAAGAAATGGCCCCTTCTACTATAGGCACCGTTAGCCATGACTCTTTAATGGAGTCAGCGATAGGAAACATCTTTTTAAAGAGAGGAGACGGGGAAAATGGTATCCCTGGTCTCTCCCATTCCTGTGCTATAATCTAATGGTCTGGCACAGGAAACACCTCCACAGAGGAAGGAACCTCAAAGTATTTATTAAGTTTACTAGACTTCCTAGGGTTGACAGCGAAAGGGGTGTCAGAGTCGTCAAGCATAGCTATAACCTCCTTTAACAGTACACAGAGTTGTTCAAGCTTAAATCTGAAGGATACAACTTCAGCATCAGAAGAAGGAATTATACCGTCCGAATCTGAGATTTCACCCTCAGAAGCTACCGATGTATCCGACTAAGGTAGTAGAAGCTGGAGCAGAAACCTTGCTATCTGAATCTCTAATTTTCCTCTTGCGTTTCCCATGTAACATGGGAATGGCAGCTAATGCCGCAGATACCACAGAAGATATCTGGGCAGCAATTTCTGCTTGCAAATAAACTCCTCCAGGAGATTGAGAGGAACTGCAGGGCACTGCATGTGACGCCATTAAGGCTTGGGACGTCTGAGGAGAAAACTGTGGCATTGCCTGAACAGCATCAACCTGAGAGACTGGTGGCTCAGAAACAAAAAAGTTTATTCTTATTTTTTAAGGTTCTATCTATGCATGAGTTACAAAATGGCAAAGGCGGTACAACTTGATCGTCCAAGCACAGAGTACACTTGTCCATAAGAACAGCATCCTGTTCCATGGTTAGGAAAAAATTAATTTTTGCAATTAAGGACAAAAATTTTGAAAATGATACTTGAGGGACTGTCCCTTTAAGAGACCTCAACGTAAAGAAACTGCAGAGTTAAGTCAAAATTGTGCCCTCACAGTGATTGGGATTTATCCCCATAGAGTAAGAAGGATTATCCCCAATTAATATACAGTATTGGGCAGCAATAAAAAAATTAAACGTTTCGGTTTAAATTGAATAAATAATTGTCAGCACCTCTACACCTCAGCCCTTTGCGACTGAGGTGCCCATCTGCCTCCGCAATAGACCCAGAGGATAACAGGACTCTATCGACTGAACTCCGTGCTTCGCAACCGCTCTATGAAGTTACAAGGAGCGGAACAGGAGCACACATGACCGGCCTGAGAAGCTGTGCCAAAACGAAAGCGTGCGCTTCAGCCGGAGGAGGAGCTAATAAAAATGACGATGCTTCTTCTAAACAAAGTCGCAGCCTGAATACATATCCCATCATGCGAAATTAACAGTTTCCCTCAAAAAAAAAGTGCAAATAATAAACTTATGAGCCAAAGGTATGGGGTTAACTCTTTCCTTGCCATAAAGGAAGGTAACCCCAGTCTCTATATCACATGCATATTGTGCCTGCCACTGCCTTAAAGCGACCCTGAACCCAGGATTCTAGTCCAAAGAATGGTGCAAGAACCATAGGTTAACCCCTTCAGTGCCAGCATCCTAGCCCCAGAAGACAAAAGGCACTTACCTGCACATCCAGCTGTCCAGCAGGAGGACAGCACAGCCGGTATGAGAGGACGCCACTCCTCACAGAGACCTGTGGAAAAAAGAAAGAACAGAGTAAACCTACTCTGGCATTCTATACAGGGGGAGCAACATGTTAGGAAAACGCAGTGAGGCCCACCCCACAAGTTCCTAACTGCTTTAAAGCCAGCACTGCTCTACTGAAGAGGCTAACATGGACTACGGCTGGACCCAGACTGAAAAGGGAAAGAACAGAATAAACCTACTCTGGCTTTCTTAAGTAGTTAAAAACTTGCTTGAAGTAAAAGAAATCCAATTTTCTTCAGACACCTAAAACTTCACCGCCTCCATGCATCAAGGCAAAGAGAATGACTAGGGTTTGTGGGAAGTGTAATGATACTTAATAGCTTGGCTGTGGTGCTCTTTGCCTCCTCCTGCTGGCCAGGAGTGATATTCCCAACAGTAAATGATGACGTTGTGGACTCACCATAACTTAGGAATGAAATACATTTTTAAATTATACTTACTAGCAGAAGCAATAACTATTGTATCAGTGTTTGTGTGTCACAACTTTTATTATTTTAAAAACCAGATTTAGACTTGTGTCAATTCCTTTTTTTTCAACAATTTTCATTGAGGTTAAAAATGCAGTATAACAGATAAATGATATTACAAAAATCATAGAGATATGTAAAGAGAGGAACATATCGGTCATTTGAACCTCAGCATATAAACAAATATATTACATCGCAAAAACACTGGGCATGTTGAAGATAAACCTCACATTTTTTGTTTTTTAACCTCAGAACAATATAAATTGTTATTAATATTATATTAACATAGACACGTAGTAACGTGCATTAAACATATGATAGAAATAACATATACTTTTCCCAAATACTAAGAATTAGAGTAAAAACCTCAAGGGGGAGATAGCTTGTAATAGACTGTGTCATACTATGTATTGTATAATCAAAAGAGTAGACATATTTTGTTCTGCTGTGGGAAAATCTACATAAGTGTAAAATTTATATTATAACACAATAAACTTCATATGGACCCAAAATAATGCAATAGACAAACAACAAACTATGGCTCATAATGAAAAAGGACTAAAAAAGAAAATGTATGTTTACCTGATAAATGTATTTCTTCCTTGACACGGTGAGTCCACGGATCATCATAATTACTGTTGGGAATATCACTCCTGACCAGCAGAAGGAGGCAAAGAGCACCACAGCAAAGCTGTTAAATACCACTCCCCTGCCCACAATCCCCAGTTATTCGACCAAAGGGAAAGGAGAAAGGAAGTAATATAAGGTGCAGAGGTGCCTGAGGTTTATAGAAAAAAAACTATCTGAAAAATACAGGGCGGGCCGTGGACTCACCGTGTCAAGAAAGAAAGAAATTTATCAGGTAAGCATACATTTTCTTTTCTTTCTAATGACACGGTGAGTCCACGGATCATCATAATTACTGTTCAGAACCAATACCCAAGCCAGAGTACATGGATGATAAGGGAGGGACAAGAGAGTAAACCTAAACAGAAGGCACCACTGCTTGAAGAACCTTTCTCCCAAAAGAAGCCTCAGTCGAAGCAAAAGTATCAAATTTGTAAAATTTAGAAAAAGTGTAGAAAGATTACCAAGTGGCAGCCTTGCAAATCTGTTCCACAGAAGCTCCATTTTTAAAAGCCCAAGAAGATGAGCTGTGATTTTATCAGGAGGCTGCTGTCCAGGAGTCTCATATGCCAAGCGAATAACACTCCTCAGCCAAAAAGAAAGAGAAGTAGCCGTAGCTTTCCGACCCTTGCACTTCCCAGAAAAAAACAACAAACAAAGAAGAAGACTGGCGAAAATCCTTAGTCACCTGCAAATAATACTTCAACGCACGAACCACATCCAGGTTGTGCAACAAACGTTTCTTATGAGAAGAAGGATTAGGACACAAAGAAGGAACAACGATTTCTTGATTAATATTCCTATCCGAAACCACTTTGGGAAGGAAACCTAAGGCAGTATGCAGGACCACCTTATCAGAATGGAAAAAAAAGGTGAGGAGCTTCACACTGCAATGCTGAAATCTCCAAAACTCTTTGAGCCAAATAAATGGCAACCAAAAATAAAACCTTTCAGGATAACATCTTAATATCCAAAGAATGCATAGGCTCAAAAGGAGCCTGTTGAAGAACTCTAAGAACCAAGGAGGAGTAACAAACATAAACATAGGCCGGATTCTAACCAGGGCCTGACAAAAAGATTGAACATCTGGCACATCCGCCAGACGCTTGTGTAACAAAAAAGATAAAGCAGAAATTTGACCCTTCAAGGTACTTGCAGATAAACTATTCTCCAGACCCTCCTGAAGAAAAGACAAAATCCAAGGAATCCTAACTCTACTCCAAGAGAACCCTCTGGATTCACATCAATACACATATTTACGCCATATCTTATAGTAAATTTTTCTAGTCACAGGCTTAAGAGCCTGAATCATAGTTTCAATAACCGGCTCAGAAAACCCACGCTTAGATAATATCAAGCGTTCAATCTCCAAGCAGTCAGCTTCAGAGAAACAAGATTTGGATGAAGGAAGTGCCCCTGAAGTAGAAGGTCCTTCCTTAACGGAAGTCTCCAAGGTGGAAGAGATGATATCTCCACCAGATTCAGAGCAATGAGAATCACCTATGCCCTCTCCTGCCTGATTTTAGCAATGACCCGTGGAAGGAGAGCGAACGGTGGAAAAACATACGCTAGACTGAAATTCCAAGGAACTACCAAAGCATCTATAAGTACAGCCTGAGGGTCCCTTGACTTCGACCCGTACCTTGGAAGCTTGGCATTCTGACGAGATGCCATGAGATCCATTTCCGGCTGTCCCCACTTGAGGATGAAGCTGGAAAACACCTCCGGATGGAGTTCCCACTCCCCCGGATGAAAGGTCTGTCGCTTCCCAATTGTCCACCCCTGGAATATGGATTGCAGACAGAAAGCAGTAGTGGGCCTCCACCCACTGAATAATCTTGGCTACCTCTGTCATGGTCAAGGAACTCTGAGTTCCTCACTGATGATTGATGTAAGCCACTGAGGTTATGTTGTCCGACTGGAACCTTATAAACTGGGCTAAAGCTAACTGGCCAGAAGAGCATTGAAGATTGCCCTCAGTTCTAGGATATTTATGGGAAGAATTGACTCCTCCCAAGTCCATAGACCCTGAGCCTTTAACAAGACCCAGACAGCTCCCCATCCCAGCAGACTGGCATCTGAGGTCATGATCACCCACGATGGTCTACAAAAACAAGTTCCCTGAGAGAGATGATCCTGAGACAACCACCACAGAAGAGAGTCCCTTGATGCCTGATCCAGATCTATTCACAGAGACAGATCCACATAATCCCCGTTCAATTAACTGAGCATGCATAACTGCAGAGGCTTGAGGTGGAACCGAGCAAACGGTATGATGTCCATAGCCGACACTATCAGACCAATGACCTCCATACACTGAGCCACTGACGGCGGAAGAGAGGACTAAAGGGCAAGACAAGAATTGAAGATCTTTGTTTTTCTGGCCCCTGTCAGAAAAATCTTCATAGATAGAGAGTCTATGATTGTTCCCAAGAACACCACCCTTGTAGCTGATATCAAGGAACTTTTTCCCAAATTCATCTTCCATCCGTGAAAACGCAGAAAAGACAACAACATCTCCGTGTGGGAGCTTGCTTGTTGAAAAGATGGCGCCTGAACTATAATGTTGTCCAGATAAGGCACCACAGCAACACCCCTCAATCGGAGCACCGCCAGCATTGCTCCCAGGACCTTTGAGAAAATCCTGGGTGCTGTTGCCAGACCGAACTGAAGAGCCACAAATTGAAAGTGCCTGTCTAGGAAAGTAAATCTCAGAAACTTGTGATGGTCCCTGTGGATGGGAATATGCAGATACGCATCCTTCAGATCTACCGTTGTCATGAATTGGCCCTCTTGAAAAAAAAAAGAATGGAACAAATAGTGTCCATCTTGAAAGACTGAACTCTGAGGAACTTGTTTACGCTCTTGAGATCTAAAATTGGTCTGAAAGTTCCCTCCTTTTTGGCAACCACGAACAGATTGGAATAGAATCCCAGATCCTGCTCCAGTACTGGAACAGGAACTATCACTCCCATGTCGGAAAGATCCTGAACACAATGGAAGAACGCCTCTCTCTTTATCTGGTCTACAGATAACCTAGAGAGAAGGAACCTGCCCCTGGGAGGAAAGGCCTTGAACTCTAACTGGGACATCCCAGACCCAAGCCTAAGCGAAAAAAGAAAGTCTGCCCTCCACAAAATCCATTCCCGGATCGGGGGCAGACCCTTCATTCTGACTTTGAGTCAGTAACGGGCTTCTTAGGATGCATCCCCTTGATCCAAGACTGATTGGACTTCCAGGAGGACTTAGACTGTTCCTGCTTGGAAGAGGAGGGGGAAGGCTTACCAGAAAAGTTTCAAAAGGAACTAAAATTACTCTGACAACCCTTCTGCTTATTTCTTTTATCCTGGGGAGAGAATGCTCCTTTCCTCCCGTAATATCAGAAATAATCTCAGCCAAACCCGGCCCAAACAAGGTCTTACCCTTGTAAGGAATCGACAGACACATCCGCAGACCAGGACTTCAACCATAAGGCTCTGCGCGCCAGTACAGCAAAGCCAGAAATATTTGCTTCCAATTTGATGGCCTGTAAGGAAGCATCCGTAATAAAGGAATTGGCCAACTTAAGAGCCTTAATCCTATCCTGGATCTCCTCAAGAGGAGTATCAGTCTGAATAGAATCAGACAAGGCATCAAATAAAACCGGAACACACCACTGAGCACTGATGAATAAATAAATAACTTTCCACTGCCCTGCATAGCTGCCCTACAAAATCATGTGCACCCCACAGAAAAAATGTAGACACGTCCATCAAACAGTATTAACTGTTAATGTGCCACAATCTTTTATATACAAAAAAAATGTAGCACTTACCAAAAGATGAATCTGCCTGGCAGCAGGGCAGCACACAAAGTTTAAGAGGCATCCTCCTCCCATGAACCTGTGGAAAAAAAGAAAGACTGTATAAACTTACACAGGCTTTCCAAAAAAGGCAGCAACAAACTGTTTGAGAGGCACAGTGGGGATTATACCCCACAAGTTCCCAAATGCTTAAAAGCTACCACTGCTCTACTGAAGAGACTGACATGGACTACGGCTAGACCCCAGCAAAGATCAGAACAACCTGCTCTGCTTTGAAAATAAACTCTTGATTGAAGAAATTCATTCAGACACATAACTTTACCACCTCCTTGCAACTATTTACAGGCAAAGAGAATGACTGGGGATTGTGGGTAGGGGAATGGTATTTAACAGCTTTGCTGTGGTGCTCTTTGCCTCCTCCTGCTGGTGAGGAGTGATATTCCCAACAGTAATTATGATGATCCGTGGACTCACTGTGTCATTAGAAAAAAAATGTAAGCAAAAGCACATCTGAGCCACATAGATTTGGGTATCAAGTTGGGGAGGAGTTATTCCGAAATGCGGTATGTTTAGAGGGAAACCGCACAATAGGACTCCTAACACAAGCACATAGTGTCAGAGGTCTATAAGGGGGGTAAGGGTGGAGATTAATCATATAACATAATAAGGATTCACCTGGATTTACTGATAACATTAAGGGACTTATTCAGTCCATTACAGCATATCTAAAAGTATGAGGGGGTCATCATTTATGTAAAATTTCAGCCGACAACTAGTCAACCCCTGCTAAGAGTACAAATAGCTAACAACATACCCTATTGGTGGTATTAAGTGAACAGTAACAATATTCAGTAAATTGATGAGAAACATCAGGAAATAAAGACTAGGGGATGAAAAATATATTCTGAATTAAAGGGACACTGAACCCAAATCTTTTCATTCGCGATTCAGATAGAGCATTCAATTTTAAGCAAATTTCTAATTTACTCCTATTATCAATTTTTATTCGTTCTCTTGCTATCTTTATTTGAAAAAGAAGGCATCAAATCTTTTTTGCTTCAGGACTCTGGTCAGTACTTTTTTTTATTTGGTGTATGAATGTATCCACCAATCAGCAAGGACAACCCAGGTTGTTCACCAAAAATGGGCCAGCATTTAAACTTACATTCTTGTATTTCATATAAAGATTACCAAGAGAATAAAAGAAAATTTGATAACAGGAGTAAATTAGAAAGTTGCTTAAAATTCCATGCTCTATCTGAATCACGAAAGAAAAAAAATTGGGTTCAGTGTCCCTTTAAAGTAGCCCCAGTATAATGAGGAACTTGTCTCCAAAGCAGCAAAATATAGTATGGACTGCATTGGTTCTGTTTAAATATAAATGTATCTTTATTAATATTGATAAATCTTATGGACTGGGTGTGAGCCCTACACCCAGCAACAGATGAAGATAATATATTGAGCTCTGTGGGTTTAACACCCAGCTAAAAGTACACATCAATGGAGCAGAGTATAAATTGCAGAACGTAGAAACCATATGGGGTTGCTTATGGGTTAATGGGAGAAATATGTACCACTAGTCTTTACTAAGGGTCATCATGAGGCTAAGTTTGGCAATGACAATAGCTTAGATTTCAATAGTTAGCATGGATATGTAGACATGCGTAACAGTTTGGTCAGCTATAAAAACTATAATGGTGAGATCTTGCAGGGGAGTCTCAAAAATAAGATAAGTATATTTTTTAGAGCAAAAATGATTGCATAAGCACATCAGTTAAAGGTACCACTACAGGAAAAAATAAACTCCCATATATCCTTCAAAATGAACAAACAAGAGTAATATAATAATTCACAACTAAATTTTTGTTGATGACAAAGCAATTGAAGTGACTTATCAACTAGGATGTGGGGCCAGCAAAACTTCACATGCATACAGATATGAGATATTAAATGAAGTGGTATGAGGCACTCTCAAAAAAAAAGAAAGAAAATTAAATACTATAATGTCTCTTCAAATCTGTGGATCTTCATTATTAATAGTATTATCATTTTGTCTAATGCTACAAATTGCAAACCCAGAGCTTATATCAATATTAACTGAAATGGTAAGGAATCATATTATATGGCAAATAAATGTTCAACGACTGTCATTCAGGAAAACAAGGCCCACACAGCGGTAAATAATAGAAAAACAATCTTGAGGGATAACCGTTAGTGAATCTGTCTTATCAAACAAGGTCCTTGGCAATAAGACCCCTTTCTAGCTGTCTTTGTTATCTTAGCCAATACCAGATCTATGCGGCTTGTCTGTAGTGCTTAGCTGCTGCAGTCTACAAATGAGGAGGGCCAACTCAGCAACTCTTGTATATCCGATGACGATCGCCAAGATGTAGGGAAGAAGATTGTGGGAAGTTGTCTGCCACTTCTTATATAGCTAACACACTACCTCCAGAATTACTTTACCCCCTTAGTTGACCACAAGGGGGATATGTCATAGTGTTTGGCTGCCAGAGTGCAGAGTTCTCATCAGATGTGTTAACTTCTTCGCATATAACGTTGTGTGCAGCACGGCGTAGCTTTTCCCTGCCACTGTATGCCGTATCATCGCCTTGTTGAAAATGTCCAATATGGCTGCCCATTCTTTGGGAAACGTCTGCTTCTGCGTAGTCGCTATTAGATGTGGCAATCTCAATGTCTTCATAGCTAGGGGTCCATAAGCCGGTCAGCCCCACGTGTATCTCCACTGACTGCTGTAACCCCACACGACCCACACAATGCCAGCGCCAGGCTGGAGAAATGATCAGCGAGGAGATGTGCCATTGCCGACTCCCAATCACTCAAGGCCTCAAACATGGTTAGCTTTCTCTGCATACAAAGAGAGAAGCGCTCTACCAGGAACGAACAACAGCTCAGTGGATTGTTCTATGGCGATTTACCACCCGGAAGCAGCCTCTTTTAGACCAGTGTGCTTTTCACAGAAGAAAACTTTCCTGAAGTATATCAGTCTGATCCCGCCAAGTAAGGTCAGTCCAGCCCCGAAATACCAGGCAATTCTCCTCTGAACAAGGAACATGACAACCCCAGACGATCGTTTCGGCCTCCTATGGGCCTCGTCAGTGAGGTGCAGCCACATTCCTCTAAGCACACTGGGCAAGGAGTCCACGTCTGGTTTCCCCCATCACCCATAGGGAGACTTCCCCAGGGTCATAATTATTTGCATACAAAGAGAGAAGCGCTCTACCAGGAACGAACAACAGCTCAGTGGATTGTTCTATGGCGATTTACCACCCGGAAGCAGCCTCTTTTAGACCAGTGTGCTTTTCACAGAAGAAAACTTTCCTGAAGTATATCAGCCTGATCCCGCCAAGTAAGGTCAGTCCAGCCCCGAAATACCAGGCAATTCTCCTCTGAACAAGGAACATGACAACCCCAGACGATCGTTTCGGCCTCCTATGGGCCTCGTCAGTGAGGTGCAGCCACATTCCTCTAAGCACACTGGGCAAGGAGTCCACGTCTGGTTTCCCCCATCACCCATAGGGAGACTTCCCCAGGGTCATAATTATTTGCATACAAAGAGAGAAGCGCTCTACCAGGAACGAACAACAGCTCAGTGGATTGTTCTATGGCGATTTACCACCCGGAAGCAGCCTCTTTTAGACCAGTGTGCTTTTCACAGAAGAAAACTTTCCTGAAGTATATCAGTCTGATCCCGCCAAGTAAGGTCAGTCCAGCCCCGAAATACCAGGCAATTCTCCTCTGAACAAGGAACATGACAACCCCAGACGATCGTTTCGGCCTCCTATGGGCCTCGTCAGTGAGGTGCAGCCACATTCCTCTAAGCACACTGGGCAAGGAGTCCACGTCTGGTTTCCCCCATCACCCATAGGGAGACTTCCCCAGGGTCATAATTATTTGCATACAAAGAGAGAAGCGCTCTACCAGGAACGAACAACAGCTCAGTGGATTGTTCTATGGCGATTTACCACCCGGAAGCAGCCTCTTTTAGACCAGTGTGCTTTTCACAGAAGAAAACTTTCCTGAAGTATATCAGTCTGATCCCGCCAAGTAAGGTCAGTCCAGCCCCGAAATACCAGGCAATTCTCCTCTGAACAAGGAACATGACAACCCCAGACGATCGTTTCGGCCTCCTATGGGCCTCGTCAGTGAGGTGCAGCCACATTCCTCTAAGCACACTGGGCAAGGAGTCCACGTCTGGTTTCCCCCATCACCCATAGGGAGACTTCCCCAGGGTCATAATAATTTGCATACAAAGAGAGAAGCGCTCTACCAGGAACGAACAACAGCTCAGTGGATTGTTCTATGGCGATTTACCACCCGGAAGCAGCCTCTTTTAGACCAGTGTGCTTTTCACAGAAGAAAACTTTCCTGAAGTATATCAGTCTGATCCCGCCAAGTAAGGTCAGTCCAGCCCCGAAATACCAGGCAATTCTCCTCTGAACAAGGAACATGACAACCCCAGACGATCGTTTCGGCCTCCTATTCGGGGCTGGACTGACCTTACTTGGCGGGATCAGACTGATATACTTCAGGAAAGTTTTCTTCTGTGAAAAGCACACTGGTCTAAAAGAGGCTGCTTCCGGGTGGTAAATCGCCATAGAACAAGCCACTGAGCTGTTGTTCGTTCCTGGTAGAGCGCTTCTCTCTTTGTATGCAAATTATTATGACCCTGGGGAAGTCTCCCTATGGGTGATGGGGGAAACCAGACGTGGACTCCTTGCCCAGTGTGCTTAGAGGAATGTGGCTGCACCTCACTGACGAGGCCCATAGGAGGCCGAAACGATCGTCTGGGGTTGTCATGTTCCTTGTTCAGAGGAGAATTGCCTGGTATTTCGGGGCTGGACTGACCTTACTTGGCGGGATCAGACTGATATACTTCAGGAAAGTTTTCTTCTGTGAAAAGCACACTGGTCTAAAAGAGGCTGCTTCCGGGTGGTAAATCGCCATAGAACAAGCCACTGAGCTGTTGTTCGTTCCTGGTAGAGCGCTTCTCTCTTTGTATGCAAATTATTATGACCCTGGGGAAGTCTCCCTATGGGTGATGGGGGAAACCAGACGTGGACTCCTTGCCCAGTGTGCTTAGAGGAATGTGGCTGCACCTCACTGACGAGGCCCATAGGAGGCCGAAACGATCGTCTGGGGTTGTCATGTTCCTTGTTCAGAGGAGAATTGCCTGGCATTTCGGGGCTGGACTGACCTTACTTGGCGGGATCAGACTGATATACTTCAGGAAAGTTTTCTTCTGTGAAAAGCACACTGGTCTAAAAGAGGCTGCTTCCGGGTGGTAAATCGCCATAGAACAAGCCACTGAGCTGTTGTTCGTTCCTGGTAGAGCGCTTCTCTCTTTGTATGCAAATTATTATGACCCTGGGGAAGTCTCCCTATGGGTGATGGGGGAAACCAGACGTGGACTCCTTGCCCAGTGTGCTTAGAGGAATGTGGCTGCACCTCACTGACGAGGCCCATAGGAGGCCGAAACGATCGTCTGGCGTTGTCATGTTCCTTGTTCAGAGGAGAATTGCCTGGTATTTCGGGGCTGGACTGACCTTACTTGGCGGGATCAGACTGATATACTTCAGGAAAGTTTTCTTCTGTGAAAAGCACACTGGTCTAAAAGAGGCTGCTTCCGGGTGGTAAATCGCCATAGAACAAGCCACTGAGCTGTTGTTCGTTCCTGGTAGAGCGCTTCTCTCTTTGTATGCAAATTATTATGACCCTGGGGAAGTCTCCCTATGGGTGATGGGGGAAACCAGACGTGGACTCCTTGCCCAGTGTGCTTAGAGGAATGTGGCTGCACCTCACTGACGAGGCCCATAGGAGGCCGAAACGATCGTCTGGGGTTGTCATGTTCCTTGTTCAGAGGAGAATTGCCTGGTATTTCGGGGCTGGACTGACCTTACTTGGCGGGATCAGACTGATATACTTCAGGAAAGTTTTCTTCTGTGAAAAGCACACTGGTCTAAAAGAGGCTGCTTCCGGGTGGTAAATCGCCATAGAACAAGCCACTGAGCTGTTGTTCGTTCCTGGTAGAGCGCTTCTCTCTTTGTATGCAAATTATTATTATGACCCTGGGGAAGTCTCCCTATGGGTGATGGGGGAAACCAGACATGGACTCCTTGCCCAGTGTGCTTAGAGGAATGTGGCTGCACCTCACTGACGAGGCCCATAGGAGGCCGAAACGATCGTCTGGGGTTGTCATGTTCCTTGTTCAGAGGAGAATTGCCTGGTATTTCGGGGCTGGACTGACCTTACTTGGCGGGATCAGACTGATATACTTCAGGAAAGTTTTCTTCTGTGAAAAGCACACTGGTCTAAAAGAGGCTGCTTCCGGGTGGTAAATCGCCATAGAACAAGCCACTGAGCTGTTGTTCGTTCCTGGTAGAGCGCTTCTCTCTTTGTATGCAAATTATTATGACCCTGGGGAAGTCTCCCTATGGGTGATGGGGGAAACCAGACGTGGACTCCTTGCCCAGTGTGCTTAGAGGAATGTGGCTGCACCTCACTGACGAGGCCCATAGGAGGCCGAAACGATCGTCTGGGGTTGTCATGTTCCTTGTTCAGAGGAGAATTGCCTGGTATTTCGGGGCTGGACTGACCTTACTTGGCGGGATCAGACTGATATACTTCAGGAAAGTTTTCTTCTGTGAAAAGCACACTGGTCTAAAAGAGGCTGCTTCCGGGTGGTAAATCGCCATAGAACAAGCCACTGAGCTGTTGTTCGTTCCTGGTAGAGCGCTTCTCTCTTTGTATGCAAATTATTATGACCCTGGGGAAGTCTCCCTATGGGTGATGGGGGAAACCAGACGTGGACTCCTTGCCCAGTGTGCTTAGAGGAATGTGGCTGCACCTCACTGACGAGGCCCATAGGAGGCCGAAACGATCGTCTGGGGTTGTCATGTTCCTTGTTCAGAGGAGAATTGCCTGGTATTTCGGGGCTGGACTGACCTTACTTGGCGGGATCAGACTGATATACTTCAGGAAAGTTTTCTTCTGTGAAAAGCACACTGGTCTAAAAGAGGCTGCTTCCGGGTGGTAAATCGCCATAGAACAAGCCACTGAGCTGTTGTTCGTTCCTGGTAGAGCGCTTCTCTCTTTGTATGCAAATGGTTAGCTTTCTGTTTCAGACTCAGATCAATAAACAGCCATTCGAAATCCTGGGGTGTTCGGTATCTCTGGGCGCTATAGTGCTCTGTTTTTAATGTATAAAATATTTTTCTTTATAAACTCTTAGCAGCCTTTTAATCCTTTTATTGCCAGGAGCTCCTTACATGTACGTCTTGCTTCATTTGTAGCTGGCTCCGCCCACCCTTGTATCAATTTCTTAAAGGGACAGTCTACAAAATCTTTAAAAGCTCCTTAAACAAATTGCTGTACCAGGTACGCTCCTGGCAATGCAAAACTACAGGCGTGCATCATCGATTTTACAAGCGAGAGCCTTTTGATTGGACGCAGTTCACACATAGAAGTGCACAATGATTATATGGGAGGAGTTATGCGACCATCTTACTATGGCAGAATAACAAAGCATTTGAATAAAAAAACTGTTTTGTTTTCTCAAGCATGAACTTTAAACGGATGTGGTGTGGTGTTCGTGGTACAACAAGCACAATAAGTTCATATTTAATCCTGTTGTAGACTGGAACACATCTGAAGCATTTTTACAACATGCTTATTTTTAGATTTTGCTATAACTTTAATATTGTGCATGTAGCATGCTGTGTGTATGTTGGTAATTCTCGTACATGACCAAAACCCATGATATCATTTCAAAGAAGCATTTTCTACATAAAAATAAGCATATTGCAAAAAAATTCTTAAAGAGATATAAAATGCATTTCAATTCATTTTTTGTCTCTCTTGACAAAGCACAAGGAATTGTGAAACATGGTCTATATGTTTCCAAAACATTTCTGAAATATACTTGTTGTGTTAACATAAATATTACTCACAAGGAAGTGTAGTTCACTGTATTTATCATTTATAATTCACTTCAGATTTGTATATTTTGGGTTCCTTGAATGAAGCATTTGGAGATCAAGGTGAGCAAGTGCTCCTCATTTTGTGGTAGAGAGTTGTAGGTGAGGAATCCAGTCTGGGACCTTTCAATCTCTGTGTTACGTCACCAGCAGTGGATGATTAAAGGGAAATTATGATAGGAAAAGATAAGGCTCTAATGTTTAGCAACATTTTATTGCTGTGCTATTGCTTTTAAATCCATTAGACACACATCTGGTGAGCCAATGACAAGATAAATATGTGTGTAGCCTACTTAGTTGTGTTTTTCAACAAAGGATACCAATACAACAAAGTGCATTTGTAGAGTCTTTAAACCAAATCCATGGCATCAGGTTTTTCTACAACCTTTTCAGAAGTACTTTTGCCTCACCCTCACATTCAATATAACATCCGAATCTTAACTAGTGTAATAAAGCTTTGTGCCCCTTGAAATTAGGTAGAAACATTCTAGTAGGGTTCGGGACTCAAACTTTTACTCTGTAAATACCTTTCTTGATTACAGTGCTCACTTTGAGGGGATTTGTTTTTTTGTAATAAGGTGTAAGAGGTGTAGAGATTTGACTGTATTGTCTTTTGCTTCTCTGCCTAAAACAAAGCCTGATTGATCCTGGTGAATGATAAAGGGAAGTATGGGGTTGAGTCTATTGGCAAGAATTTTGGAGTATAGTTTTAAATCAATGATGAGCAGCGATATAGGTCTAAAGTTGGCAGGGAAATTAAACACCTCAAGATATTAATACAACATTGTTTAGTTACATGTAGTAAAACAACTTTGCAATATACATTTATTATTTATTTTGTTCTCCTTTCCTGTAATTTAGTTCTGAATATTTTGGGTTTTCCCATTCATGTTCTAAATGGAAGTACAGACACAGTCATTGGTTGCACACTCTAGTAAGCCATTTATAACCATTCCTATTTGGCCGCAGCAGAAAAGGAAACCTAAGATACAATATGGCGACACCCACTGCTTTATGGACATTAACTTTACCTTTATTTTTTCAATATTTAAATAACGAATACATTTTTAAAAATACATGTATTCAGAGCAAAGATTAGCCTGAGAATAATTTGTACAACACTCAAGCAATGATTTATTTGGTGTTTAAAAGGTATAAATCCTTTACCATATAAGGTAAGAAAGTCTTATTGGGTTCAAAAGCTAAAGGGATTGAGAAATGAATCAAATTTGACAAAAGACATGGAAGCTTTCTGCCTCAGAACACAACAGACTGATACTGTCATTAGCTTCCAGGGAGCACTTGGGAACAAAGCTGGGGAACTTCATACTCACGCTCCCAGTGAATCTTGATAAAGCCCTCAAGGGGGTGAAACGCGTAGATGAGTATACTCCTATTTTACAAGTCACACTATACTCTGATTTACTGGGAGCATGAGTATGAAGTTCCCCAGCGTTGTTCCTAGTAGTATCCAAGGATATAGTGGAGGCTGGAAAGGAGCGTTCCTAAGAGTGAATACGGAGAGCTGAAAAAGCCCTATATACCTTAAGCGTGGAGAGCTTAGGACTAAGCAGAAATAGGCTATTTCCTAAATCAGAAAGAGGTTACCAATTGTACACAAGTACCATCAAACTTTAATCCATCATAAAAGCATCACAAGTTAACTTTGTTACCATTTGGATGAACATTGTTTTAAACGCTATTTCAAAGCACTTGTTCTGTGGTCCGATCACATGATCGTAACTCCAGAGACATGGAAGTCTTTCCAGCGACTAAATGCAAGTAAAGTTTGGGACATTAAGAGTACAGTCATTGTATTTTATGGAAATGTAAGGTACCTTATGTGACTTTTACTATTTGCAGACGGGGAGACGTCCCTTTATTAACCTATAGCGGTATTCATCACACTGCTGATTAAACTATTTAATGTATTTTAGACATCTGGTCATTTTTTTTTTTTTTTTTTTTTTGTTTTCAAAAGCTTTATTAAATATAATCCAGTGTAAATAAAAATGACAAGTGCACAACCAGTTTCAGTGCTTGAATACAATAATCAACATTAACATTAGTTCAGTAACTGCTTATACATTACTATAAAGTGAGCTTACTTTTTTGCGTCTTATTTTCTATATTCCTATATATTTCTATATATGTAACATTTGTGCTATTCATGTGGTATGTTGCTACGCATATCTACCAGGTTCCTGTGTTCCCCTAGTCTCTCTATATCTGGGTGGTATATATAGTGGGCCTTATGTTTGAAGTTTGTGGGTGTCCCTATCCTACACTGCTTCTCATGTAGTGCATCCCCTCCACTGCATTAGCATAGTTTCATGTGTTTCTATTGTATCGTTCTTTAGGTGGTGGTATCTTTCCAGATGCAATAGTGAGCTAACCTTTCCCTTCCACTCCTCTATTGTGGGTATTGTTTTAGATTTCCAGTATTTAGGAACCAACAATTTCGCGCTGTTTAACATAACCATCCTCAGTGCCTTACTTGCAGAGCTTTCTAGCGTGGGGAGAGATAGGAAAAGCAGTGTTTTTGGACTATTTTGTATCGTCTTCCCTGTTGCTTTCCTAATGTGTTCTAAGATCCCTGTCCAAAATTGATCCAGTTCTGGACATTCCCACCAAATATGTGTTATAGTGCCTTCTCCCCCACACCCTCTCCAGCACTTCCCTGAGGCCGTTTTGTATATCTTGTTTAATCGGATGGGAGTGAGGTACCATCTAGACAGAAACTTATATCCAGATTCTTGAACCCTACTTGAGATTGAGGCCTGTTTTGTTGTTTGGAAAGCGGCTAACCACTCTGAGGTGCTAATGTCAGTGTGCAATTCTCTCTCCCATGCCTTAGTGTATGATGGTAGTGTCTGAGCGTCCTCTATAAGGAGGATCTTATATAATAGCGAGAGTGCGTGGTCTGTTGCATTGGTCTTTATGCACAGGGTCTCGAAGGTTGTCAGCTGTCTAAGGTAGTTGTGTTTCTGCTTGTGAGTCGATATAAAGTGACTGAGTTGGGAGTGTGCCAGCCAGCTCATGCGAACTTCTGGGTTATTTTCTATTATTGTGTTTAGTGGTTTCAGTTTGTTCCCTTCCAAGAGTGCTGAGAGTGTTCGTTCCTTGTATGGTATTGTGTGACTGAGGTTTGTTTCTCTATAGTTCCAAGGGATTGCGGGATTCAGGTATGTGGGTGTCAAGGGGCTTATGTGAGTGGAAATGTTTGTGGAGGTGTTTAACAGTCTGTCCCAGGTGGCGAAAAAGTCAGCGAATAGTGGGTATCTAGATGTTGCTGTTGGTCTGTCTCTCTCTGATAACCAGGCAATTCCCCCTGCATTGCTCATGCCCAGTATAGTGCAGTCTATCTGGACCCATAGTTTGTTGGGATCATTCCTACACCAATCCAGTAGTTGCCTCAGTGAGATGGCTTGTTTATATATCATAATATTTGGTAGTCCTAAGCCACCTCTGTCTCTGGGTAAATATAGTGTAGTTTTCTTGACCCTGGGCCTAATAGTCCCCCAAACGTAGTGTTCAATTATGCTTTGCAATTTGGACAGGTAATTGTGTGGGAGGGGGATTGGTGTAGTTTGCATAAGATATAGAAGTCTTGGCAGGATGTTCATTTTTATCACGTTTACTCTTCCTAGCCAGGATATGGGTTTATTTTTCCAGTTCGATAAGTCCGTCACTATATCTGCCTCTAGTTTTTTGTAGTTGGCCCTATACATTTCCTGTTGGTCCGGGGATAAGAATATGCCTAAATACTTCATCTTAGTTTTTTGCTTTTTGAGTGGGCAGTTCTGTAGGGACTGGTCAAGTGTCATTGCACCGTATGTGATGTTGAGGATCTCAGACTTGGTGAGGTTTAACTGGAAGTTGGAGACTTTGCCAAATTTCCCGAATATCTCAAGTGTTCTATTCATGGAGGTGTTAACATTGGTCAGAGTGAGCAGGACATCGTCCGCATATAAAGCTATCTTATACATATTTGAGGCAATCTGAATTCCCTCTATTTGGGTATCAATCCGAATTTTTTGGGCTAGGACTTCTATTGTAATAGCAAAAAGTATAGGCGAAAGGGGACAGCCCTGTCTCGTACCGTTCCTGATTGAAAAACTGTCTGATAGCAGGCCGTTCACTTTCACCTGAGCTGTGGGATTTGTGTAGAGAGTAAATACCAATTTTATGAAGGTGTCACTGAATTTCATTTTTTGTAAGACTAGTTTGAGAAAGCCCCAGTGAACCCTATCAAGCTTTCTCAGCGTCTGTAGAAACTAACACCATAGGGATTTCTTGTGTTTTCACATGCTCTATGATTTGAAGTGTTCTTAGTGTGTTGTCTCTGGCCTCTCGGCCAGGTACAAATCCCACTTGGTCTGGGTGAATCAGGTCTGGGAGAGACATCTGGTCATTTTAAGTTTTTATTTTGCTTTATGAGATATTAATTAAATATGTATATGCTTTATCAAAATTGAGATATTGTTTTGTTATGTTTTTCACCTAGCTGCTCATCGCCAGTCTTTTTTTAACCCTAACCAGTACCTTATCAAATCTACAATAGAGGTGTAGATTTATAGCATGGCTCATAGGTGTGTTTCAGCACATTACTAGCTGTGTATCTGCAGATTTAGGCCCAGATAGGGTTTCCCAAATATGCAAGTGGTGGGTGTAGTTTGGCTATTGAAAAACAATGCAGAATACAAGGCCTTTATTTGTTTAAAAAAAATCTTTAGACTTGGCTGATACGTAATTCTATAGCTAGACAACAGAAATGCCTTGCAATTGTGTCTTTTCTGTCCCTTTAAGTGTGCAGACCCACAAGATTGCAGGTAGAATACCCTTGAGCACCTAGGTATGCACGTTTTGATTACATATACAAGTTCACCCTAGGTGAAACTAAAGTAAAAGTTATATAAAGAGATTTATGATTGTGCCATTAAGTGGTAAAATGTCACTAGCATAAAATGCATTTAATTTGAAAGCTTTTTGGTAAAATTCCCAAGGATTCGCTCAAGAGTGAAACGGCCTGATGGTGACCTAAATTGCACTTTATTGCAAAGCATGTGTAGAATGAAAAACTGCATCATTAAACAACTATTACAAACCAAGTATTTTTTTCGGGAAGATGTTTTCTTCGCTTGGTGGATTAATCAGCATCATTTCAAGACTACAGATGAAAAGGGTATAGGTTTCAATCTTATCAATGATTTAAAGGGATGTGGAAATGATTAAATGCATAATTTATAACCTATTCTAAAAGGGGTTATTTTGTAATAACATAGGCCTTACTTTCCATATCTAGCCTTGCACTTAGTTTAGCCCCTGATTTGTCCACCCAATGCAATTATTTTCAGATAACAGGAACAATAGAGGCAACCTCAGATTGTATTCCCAAACCAAATTCTCCATATTTAAAATATATGCCAGAGTACTCATTGTTTAGGGGACATAGCTATTTTTAAATCACATGTGCTGTATGCACACAAGTCATGCACACATTTAAAGGGTCAACACCAAAATTGTTATTGTTTAAAAATATAGATAATGCCTTTACTTCCCATTCCCAATGCTTGGCACAACCAACATTATTATTTTCATACAAAGAGAGAAGTGCTTGTTTTATGGCGAGTCACCACCTAGGAGCAGCCTCCTTTAGCCCAGTTCTGCTTTTCACAAAGGAAAACTTTCCTGAAGCATATCAGTCTGATCTGCCAAGTAAGGTCAGTCCAGCCCTGAAATGCCAGGCAATTCTCCATTGAACAAGGAACATGACAATCCCAGACAATCGTTTCAGCCTCCTATGGGCCTCGTCAGTGAGGTGCAGCCATATTCCTCTAAGCTTCACTAGGCAAGGAGTCGCCGTCTGGTTTTCCCTATCACCCTTAGGGAGACCTCCCCAGGGTCATTATTCAAATGCATACAAAGAGAGAAGCGTTCTACCAGGAACGAACAACAGCTCAATAGCTTGTTCTATGGCGAGTCACTATGTAGTAGCCTCTTTTAGTCCAGTTCTGCTTTTCACAAAGGAAAACTTTCCAAAAAGCAAATCAGTCTGATCTCGCAAAGTAAGGTCAGTCCAGCCATGAAAAGCCAGGCAATTCTTTGACAAAATTGTTATTTTAATATAATTTATAACATTTAAAACTCTAAAATTCCACCTGTTTCTAAGCCACTAAAGACAGCCTCTTATCACATGCTTTTTTTTTTTTTTTTTTTTTTTAAATTTTTATTTAGAATAGATAATACAATAAAAAAAAAGAAAAAGAATAAGAGGGTTTTACATGAAATTCAGAGTCCAAACAAGGACATCGGCATACAATATCATAAATAATATCAATGGTGGTACACATAAGCACTTGACATCACAGTAACTCGGCTTCTCCAAGACTACAGTATCCCTAAAGAGGGGTTCACAATGGTGGGAGAGTAGGGGTGTTTAGTGTAAGCAATGAGACCAAAGGGAAGAGCCAAGTTAGATAACTGACAAAGTCCAGTCTTGTGGGGTCTGTGGTTTTGTCTCCCAGAGGAAGTTAATATTGTGAAAGACTTCCAAGGTATTTGTGGACATATGGTGATATCTCTCAAGGGAAATATTCTTTGATGTTTGTTGTAGCCAATTTTGTGTGAGGGGTATCCTCTCTTGTTTCCATAATCTTGGAAGTAATTGTTTGGCGCTGTTTAACATAATGTGGAATAACTTGCCGTGTAGTTTTGAGGGAGGTTTCGGAAATAAGTTAAAAAGGAAAATTAGTGGGTCGAGGGGCCAGGAACAGTCAAAAAAGAAATTGTGTCTTCTAATGTCTTCCCAATATTTTATTATACCCGGGCATTCCCACCATATGTGATATAAAGATCCTATTTGGCCACAGTTCCTCCAGCACTTATCTGAAGCCTGAGGGAAAATATGTTTTAATCTTGCTGGGGTTAGATACCATTGCATGAGAAGTTTGTAGTTCATTTCTAGTAAAGTTGAGGAGTGTGATGATAATGAAATGGACCTAAAAATAGAGTTCCAGTCAGAATGTTGGAGCTGATATGGTAAGCAGTTTTGCCATCTTTTGGTGTAAGAAGGTTGCTTCTGGTGGAGTGGTGATAACAGAATCTTATAAATGAGGGAGATTGAGTGTCTGGGTGGAGTAGTGGATGTGCAGAGGAGTTCAAATGGGGAACAGGAACGAAGCATAGAGGATTTTGATACATTATGCTGCAAGAAATCGGTAATTTGATGATGGTGATACCAAGTCAGAGGGATTGCAGTCCCTAAATTTTGTATAAGGTTAAATGGAAGTGGTTTGGTACCATCCAGGGTCAGAAACAAAGGTAAAAGTTTATATATATCAGTACTGTTCTTTGTTATAATTTTTTTCCCTATCGGTAAATCTGGGTTGTCCAATAGTGGTGTCAAGGGTGAAGGGATTGACGAGAAGTTGTGGTAGTGACGCAATGTTCTATCCCACGTATCAAAAGTCTCTTTAATGATGGGGGACTGGTATATAGATTGTGGTCTGGAGTGTGGTGGTAGCCAACAGAGGCTCCCCAATTGGGGAGTTTTAGTTAGGTCGTGCTCTATCGAGATCCACGTTTTAGCTACAGAGTTGGGGTAAATAAGTTTTTGGGAGAGGAATCGGGACCGTTTGAAATACGTATAGAATTTTTAGCAACAGCGTAATTTTTAGAGTGCTGATTCTGCCCATCCAGGATATTGGTTTGAGAAGCCAGTCTTCAGTTAAAGTGTGAAAATCCTGGATTAACCTTTCGTAGTTGAGTTTAAAAAGTTGGGAGGGGTCAGGTGATAACAAAATGCCTAGATATTTCAAAGAGTTATTAGCTATTATGAAGGGGGTATTGTGGGAGATTTGGGTGATTTCCTTTTTAGACATATGCATGGGGAGTAATTCCGACTTGCTAAAATTGATAGAGTAGTTTGAAAATTTACCATAAGTATTCAGGTTTTTTATAATGAGGGGGAGGGATGATGATGGGTTTGAGAGGAACAGGAGGAGGTCATCAGCAAATAGAGCCAGTTTATGTGTCTGGGATTCTAGGGATATCCCTGTAATTAAAGGGTTTTGTCTGAGGTGTAGGGCCAGAATCTCTATTGATATGACAAAGAGCAGGGGGGAGAGGAGGCAGCCCTGCCTTGTGCCGTTCATAATAGGGAAGGGGTCAGAGAGAATTCCCTTAACCCTAACCTTGGCCGAGGGGTTGGTGTAAAGAGCTGTAATTTTAGATAGAAATTCTTCCGGAAAGCCAAATTTTTGGAGAGCAGAGAAAAGGAAGGTCCAGTCCAGCCTGTCAAAGGCCTTTTCGGCATCTGTTGACAGGAGGATTGAGGGGATTTGTTTTTTGTAATAAGGTGTAAGAGGTGTAAAGATTTGACTGTATTGTCTTTTGCTTCTCTGCCTAAAACAAAGCCTGATTGATCCTGGTGAATGATAAAGGGAAGTATGGGGTTGAGTCTATTGGCAAGAATTTTGGAGTATAGTTTTAAATCAATGATGAGCAGCGATATAGGTCTAAAGTTGGCAGGTTGGTCTGGGTGTTTCCCTGGCTTTGGGAGGACGCTTATGTGGGCTTCTAGCATGTTGGGCGAGAAAGGGTTGGTTTTATCGATCGTTTGGAATAAATTTAGGAGGTGAGGAGCCAGAAGGTCCCCATAGGTTTTATAATAAGCTCCAGAGAAACCATCAGGGCCTGGGCTTTTGTTAGGGGAGAGTGATTTTATTGCAGCTTTAAGTTCGTCTAATTCTATGGGTTTAGTGAGGGAGTCTGACATTTCTGTGGTGATTTGAGGTATTTGTATGGAGGAGAGATATGACTGACAGTTAGAGTCATGGATCTTTTTATCCCTTTGGGGAAATAGGTTATATAAAGACGCTTAATATTTTCTAAAGGCCTCCCAAATTGAGATAGAATCTTCTATACGCGATCCATCTTGTTGGATTAAATGTTGAATATAATTAGCATTTTTTTTTTTAGGGCTCGGGCAAGTAGTTTGCCTGGTTTATTGCTTTCTGCATGGTATTTTTGTTTTAAAAAGAAAGAAGCTTTTTGGGCTTTGATATCTAGGATTGAGTTTAATTGATGTCTACAGGCATTCAAGTTTTGTAACAGAGCATCATTTAGTGGTGATAATTTGTGTAAGTGGTCAAGGTGAGTAATTTGTTTCAGTAGGTCATGATAATGCTGTCTGGAGAGTTTAGTTTTGAGTGCTTTGATTTTAATTAATTCACCCCTAATCACACACTTGTGGGCTTCCCATTCCATATGGGTGGACACATCAGGGGTACTGTTCTCTGTGAAATAATGTTGGATGCATTTAGTGATTTGTTGGTTGGTATCACTTTTTTATTAGCTTTTCACAACAAGAGACTGTTAATTCATGTGTGCCATATAGATAACATTGTGCTTTCTCCCGTGGGTTGTGCACAACACTGAACTAATTGGCTAAAAAGCAAGTCAATAGATAATAAATAAAACGGCATGTGATAAGTGGGCTGTCAGAAGAGGGAATAGGTAATAAGGGATTATCTTATAGACCGGGCCAACCCTGACCCAGTCAGGTAGATGGAGCAAGGACATAGCCCCAGTTCCCACCACCGTGGAACATCCCGACCAGCCCTGAGATCCAAACAACCCAAAACTGGGACAGGAGCGAAGCCCCTGAAAGAGGAAGACTCAGGAAGAAAAAACAGGTCCGGGTACCTAATAGTTCAGGCAACTATACCCTGGAACTAAACACCCCGACTGGCCAAAAAGTCAGACAAAAGGGATGGAGCATATCCAGAAAATCCGGACAGTGCAGAGAACGCGAAAGCTCCGACCAAATGAAGGAACCACCCCTAGATAAAGTCCAACTCTTCAAGGAGCAAGGCTAAAAGTCAAATGAAGAGACTTCACAAGGCCACAGGACAACAGAAGGGATACCTCGAAGTTCCCAAAACCCTACTAGCAGGGCTAGTCTCCCCATCACCTCCACACAGGCAGAGGACACAGGGGAGAGAAAAGGTGCTAAACCTTCCCAGCTCCGGGAAAACCTGAGCTAAACAAGTCTCCACCGGGCTCAACCAACGTCCGGAACACAGATCCCCAAAAGGAGATCTAACCCACCCGGGACAATGGAAAAAGACCCAAGGTCTCATAACTCAGACAGACATTACACAGCCTAGAGTAAGAGCCATATCTAGATACACTAGAAACAGCTGACACGCACCCCTTTAAAGGTGCCAAAAGCTGCAATAGGTTACAAAATACAAAACTTTCCACAAGCTAGACAGCTATCCAAGCTGTTGGATCAAGCCCCATAGGACCATCCAGTAGCCTAAAAACTGAAGGCCTAACCATTCAAGCAGTGGCAACGGGGAACTACGCCCACCAGCCCCCACGTGGAGGAGGAACTCTAGGTTCTGATGAAATTAGATGTCAGATAAAGTGACGCAGCGGAACACTCCCCTGCCCGGTCATCCTTGACTGAAGGCTATAAGGACTGCAACAATACTTTCCCGCCTTGTGAACCCACAGGTCCTCTTGAATGCTTCTTTGAACATAAAAAACAATGATAACTTGAGCACTCAGGGTCCTAACCGGCAAGCTGCATAAATTCTCCCACATAGGAGAAAAAATAAAAACAGACATTATTAAACATAAGACTAATATGTCCAAACAACTTCAGAAGAAGTAACAAGGAGTATCGATCCCAGATGGTTCCCGAAGGAAGAAAACACAAATAAAAGACATCCCATCGGATACAAAATAAAATATAAGGCAACCCTAAGGTTTATGTCCAAAAGACACAAGCCTGCCCGCAGGACCAGCCAAACGGAGCCCTATCTTACAAAAAACTGGGAATTATTTCAAACAAATGACAAACAGGAGATAACCCCACATGTCTAGCGAGGTGCACCATTCGCCTTATCAGACTGAAAGTCCCCATATCTGTTAACGATAGGGTCATTCAATAACTGAAAAATATGTCTAAGCAACAAGCTAAGGCGCACAATCCTGTAACGAAAGGCACAACACTCCGGAACAGCTACACCCGCGGGGAACTGTAGAGGCCCACCCCAAGGCGGAAGACCCGGGACAATAGGGCACGAGCACAATCTCAAATGAACGTCTGGACTCTGCAGACGGACCATCACTAACAATATCTGGAAGAGAAAACGTGCTGAAACCTCCGGGGGGGAACACGCCACCCCACATGGAGGAACAGGAACGCAGTCTTTCAAGTGTAACGAATAGTGGTTTCCCCTCCACCATAGACTTGAGAGAAGAAAGCAGGCAGCGGAGCGAAGTTCAACAACGCTGATTGTTTGAGAAGCTGTAAATATGAGTCTGGATGGTTTTGCAGAAAGACTCTCTCTGCATCTCCGGACTCTAACTTTCATCCAAGCCCTCACTGACGGACTGACAGGACTACTTAAAACTCCTGTCCCATGCCGAAGAGTACTACCCTCCATAAGAGACAAAAAAACATAATTTATGCTTACCTGATAAATTTATTTCTCTTGTAGTGTATCCAGTCCACGGATCATCCATTACTTGTGGGATATTCTCCTTCCCAACAGGAAGTTGCAAGAGGATCACCCACAGCAGAGCTGCTATATAGCTCCTCCCCTCACTGCCATATCCAGTCATTCGACCGAAACAAGCCGAGAAAGGAGAAACCATAGGGTGCAGTGGTGACTGTAGTTTAATTAAAATTTAGACCTGCCTGAAAAGGACAGGGCGGGCCGTGGACTGGATACACTACAAGAGAAATAAATTTATCAGGTAAGCATAAATTATGTTTTCTCTTGTTAAGTGTATCCAGTCCACGGATCATCCATTACTTGTGGGATACCAATACCAAAGCTAAAGTACACGGATGATGGGAGGGACAAGGCAGGAACTTAAACGGAAGGAACCACTGCCTGTAGAACCTTTCACCCAAAAGCAGCCTACGAAGAAGCAAAAGTATCAAATTTGGAAAATTTGGAAAAAGTATGAAGCTAAGACCAAGTTGCAGCCTTGCAAATCTGTTCAACAGAGGCCTCATTTTTAAAGGCCCAGGTGGAAGCCACAGCTCTAGTAGAATGAGCTGTAATCCTTTCAGGAGGCTGCTGTCCAGCAGTCTCATAGGCTAAACGGATTATACTCCAAAGCCAAAAAGAAAGAGAGGTTGCCGAGGCCTTCTGACCTCTCCTCTGTCCAGAGTAAACAACAAACAGGTTAGATGTTTGGCGAAAATCTTTAGTAGCCTGTAAGTAAAACTTCAAGGCACGGACTACGTCTAGATTATGCAAAAGACGTTCCTTCTTTGAAGAAGGATTAGGACATAATGATGGAACAACAATCTCTTGATTGATATTCTTGTTAGAAACCCCCTATGGTAAAAACCCAGGTTTTGTACGCAGAACAACTTTATCTGAATGAAAGTTCAGATAAGGAGAATCACAATGTAAGGCAGATAACTCCGAGACTCTTCGAGCCGAGGAAATAGCCATCAGAAAAAGAACTTTCCATGAAAGAAGTTTGATATCAATAGAATGAAGGGGTTCAAACGGAACCCCTTGAAGAACTTTAAGAACCAAGTTTAAGCTCCATGGAGGAGAAACAGGTTTAAACACAGGCTTAATTCTAACTAAAGCCTGACAAAATGCCTGAACGTCTGGAACTTCTGCCAGACGCTTGTGTAAAAGAATAGACAGAGCAGAAATCTGTCCCTTTAAAGAACTAGCTGATAATCCTTTGTCCAAACCCTCTTGGAGGAAGGACAATATCCTAGGAATCCTAACCCTACTCCATGAGTAATTCTTGGATTCACACCAATGAAGATATTTACGCCATATCTTGTGGTAAATTTTCCTGGTGACAGGCTTTCGTGCCTGTATTAAGGTATCAATTACTGACTCGTGGAAGCCACGCTTTGATAGGATCAAGCGTTCAATCTCCATGCAGTCAGTCTCAGAGAAAGTAGATTCGGATGATTGAAAGGACCTTGTATTAATAGGTCTTGTCTCAGAGGCAGAGTCCATGGTGGAAAGGATGACATGTCCACTAGGTCAGCATACCAGGTCCTGCGTGGCCACGCAGGCGCTATCAATATCACCGATGCTCTTTCCTGTTTGATTTTGGCAATCAGACGAGGGAGCAGAGGAAACGGTGGAAACACATAAGCCAGGTTGAAGAACCAAGGCGCTGCTAGAGCATCTATCAGTGCCGCTTCTGGGTCCCTGGACCTGGATCCTTAACAAGGAAGCTTGGCGTTCTTGCGAGACGCCATGAGATCCAATTCTGGTTTGCCCCAACGGAGAACCAATTGAGCAAACCCCTCCGGATGGAGTTCCCATTCCCCCGGATGAAAAGTCTGACGACTTAGAAAATCCGCCTCCCAGTTCTCTACACCTGGGATATGGATCGCTGACAGGTGGCAAGAGTGAGTCTCTGCCCAGCGAATTATCTTGGAGACTTCTGACATCGCTAGGGAACTCCTGGTTCCCCCTTGATGGTTGATGTTGTCCGACTGAAATCTGATGAACCTCAGTGTTGCTAACTGAGGCCAAGCCAGAAGAGCATTGAATATTGCTCTTAACTCCAGAATATTTATTGGGAGGAGTTTCTCCTCCTGAGTCCATGAACCCTGAGCCTTCAGGGAGTTCCAGACTGCACCCCAACATAGAAGGCTGGCATCTGTTGTTACAATTGTCCAATCTGGTCTGCGAAAGGTCATACCCTTGGACATATGGGCCCGAGATAACCACCAGAGAAGAGAATCTCTGGTTTCCTGATCCAGATTTAGTAGAGGGGACAAATCTGTGTAATCCCCATTCCACTGACTGAGCATGCATAATTGCAGCGGTCTGAGATGCAGGCGCGCAAATGGCACTATGTCCATCGCCGCTACCATTAAGCCGATTACTTCCATGCACTGAGCCACCGTGGGGCGCGGAATGGAGTGAAGAACACAGCAAGCATTTAGAAGTTTTGATAACCTGGACTCCGTCAGGTAAATTTTAATTTCTACAGAATCTATTAGAGTCCCTAGGAAGGAAACCCTTGTTAGAGGAGATAGAGAACTCTTTTCTTCGTTCATTTTCCACCCATGCGACCTCAGGAATGCCAGAACTATCTCTGTATGAGATTTGGCAATTTGAAAGCTTGACGCCTGTATCAGGATGTCGTCCAGGTAAGGAGCCACCGCTATGCCTCGCGGTCTTAGGACCGCCAGAAGTGAGCCCAGAAACTTTGTAAAAATTCTTGGGGCTGTAGCCAACCCGAATGGAAGAGCTACAAATTGGTAATGCCTGTCTAGAAAGGCAAACCTCAGGAACTGATGATGATTCTTGTGAATCGGAATGTGAAGGTAGGCATCCTTTAAGTCCACTGTGGTCATGTACTGACCCTCTTGGATCATGGGTAAAGTGGTTCGAATAGTTTCCATCTTGAATGACGGAACTCTGAGGAATTTGTTTAGGATCTTTAAATCCAAAATTGGCCTGAAGGTTCCCTCTTTTTTGGGAACCACAAACAGATTTGAATAAAACCCCTGTCCTTGTTCCGTCTGGATGGATCACTCCCATTACAAGGAGATCTTGTACGCAGCTTAGGAATGCCTCTTTCTTTATCTGGTTTGCAGATAATCTTGAAAGGTGAAATCTCCCTTGTGGAGGAGAAGCTTTGAAGTCCAGAAGATATCCCTGAGATATGATCTCCAACGCCCAGGGATCCTGAACATCTCTTGCCCACGCCTGGGCAAAGAGATAGAATCTGCCCCTACTAGATCCGTTGTCGGATAGGGGGCCTCTCCTTCATGCTGTCTTAGAGGCAGCAGCAGGCTTTCTGGCCTGCTTGCCCTTGTTCCAGGACTGGTTAGGTTTCCAGGCCTGCTTGGATTGAGCAACAGTTCACTCTTGTTTTGAAGCAGAGGAAGTTGATGCTGCACCTGCCTTGAAATTTCGAAAGGCACGAAAATTAGACTGTTTGGCTTTTGATTTGGCCTTGTCCTGAGGAAGGGTATGACCCTTACCTCCAGTAATGTCAGCAATAATTTCTTTCAAACCAGGCCCGAATAAGGTCTGCCCCTTGAAAGGAATGTTGAGTAATTTAGACTTTGAAGTCACATCAGCTGACCAGGATTTGAGCCATAGCGCCCTACGCGACTGGATGGCGAATCCGGAATTCTTAGCCGTTAGTTTAGTCAAATGAACAATGGCATCAGAAACAAATGAGTTAGCTAGCTTAAGAGTTCTAAGCTTGTCAACAATTTCAGTCAATGGAGCTGTATGGATGGCCTCTTCCAGGGCCTCAAACCAGAATGCCGCCGCAGCAGTGACAGGCGCAATGCATGCAAGGGGCTGTAAAATAAAACCTTGTTGAATAAACATTTTCTTAAGGTAACCCTCCAATTTTTTATCCATTGGATCTGAAAAAGCACAACTGTCCTCAACCGGGATAGTGGTACGCTTTGCTAAAGTAGAAACTGCTCCCTCCACCTTAGGGACAGTCTGCCATAAGTCCCGTGTAGTGGCATCTATTGGAAACATTTTTCTAAATATAGGAGGGCCTATCCCACTCCTTACTAATAATTTCTGTAAGCCTTTTAGGTATTGGAAAAACATCAGTACTCACCGGCACTGCATAGTATTTATCCAGCCTACACAATTTCTCTGGCACTGCAATTGTGTCACAGTCATTCAGAGCAGCTAATACCTCCCCAAGCAATACACGGAGGTTCTCAAGCTTAAATTTAAAAACAGAATTTATGCTTACCTGATAAATTACTTTCTCCAACGGTGTGTCCGGTCCACGGCGTCATCCTTACTTGTGGGATATTCTCTTCCCCAACAGGAAATGGCAAAGAGCCCAGCAAAGCTGGTCACATGATCCCTCCTAGGCTCCGCCTACCCCAGTCATTCGACCGACGTAAAGGAGGAATAGGCATAGGAGAAATCATATGATACCGTGGTGACTGTAGTTAGAGAAAATAATTCATCAGACCTGATTAAAAAAACCAGGGCGGGCCGTGGACCGGACACACCGTTGGAGAAAGTAATTTATCAGGTAAGCATAAATTCTGTTTTCTCCAACATAGGTGTGTCCGGTCCACGGCGTCATCCTTACTTGTGGGAACCAATACCAAAGCTTTAGGACACGGATGATGGGAGGGAGCAAATCAGGTCACCTAGATGGAAGGCACCACGGCTTGCAAAACCTTTCTCCCAAAAATAGCCTCAGAAGAAGCAAAAGTATCAAATTTGTAAAATTTGGTAAAAGTGTGCAGTGAAGACCAAGTCGCTGCCTTACATATCTGATCAACAGAAGCCTTGTTCTTGAAGGCCCATGTGGAAGCCACAGCCCTAGTGGAGTGAGCTGTGATTCTTTCAGGAGGCTGCCGTCCGGCAGTCTCATAAGCCAATCGGATGATGCTTTTAAGCCAAAAAGAGAGAGAGGTAGAAGTTGCTTTTTGACCTCTCCTTTTACCAGAATAAACAACAAACAAAGAAGATGTTTGTCTGAAATCCTTTGTAGCCTCTAAATAGAATTTTAGAGCACGAACTACATCCAAATTGTGTAACAAACGTTCCTTCTTTGAAACTGGATTCGGACACAAAGAAGGCACAACTATCTCCTGGTTAATGTTTTTGTTAGAAACAACTTTTGGAAGAAAACCAGGTTTAGTACGCAAAACCACCTTATCTGCATGGAACACCAGATAAGGAGGAGAACACTGCAGAGCAGATAACTCTGAAACTCTTCTAGCAGAAGAAATTGCAACCAAAAACAAAACTTTCCAAGATAGTAACTTAATATCTACGGAATGTAAGGGTTCAAACGGAACCCCTTGAAGAACTGAAAGAACTAAATTGAGACTCCAAGGAGGAGTCAAAGGTTTGTAAACAGGCTTGATTCTAACCAGAGCCTGAACAAAAGCTTGAACATCTGGCACAGCCGCCAGCTTTTTGTGAAGTAAAACAGATAAAGCAGAAATCTGTCCCTTCAAAGAACTTGCAGATAATCCTTTCTCCAAACCCTCTTGTAGAAAGGATAGAATCTTAGGAATTTTTATCTTGTTCCATGGGAATCCTTTAGATTCACACCAACAGATATATTTTTTCCATATTTTATGGTAAATTTTCCTAGTTACAGGCTTTCTAGCCTGGACAAGAGTATCAATGACAGAATCTGAAAACCCACGCTTTGATAAAATCAAGCGTTCAATCTCCAAGCAGTCAGTTGGAGTGAAGCCAGATTCGGATGTTCGAATGGACCTTGAACAAGAAGGTCCTGTCTCAAAGGTAGCTTCCATGGTGGAGCCGATGACATATTCACCAGGTCTGCATACCAAGTTCTGCGTGGCCACGCAGGAGCTATCAAGATCACCGAAGCCCTCTCCTGATTGATCCTGGCTACCAGCCTGGGAATGAGAGGAAACGGTGGGAATACATAAGCTAGGTTGAAGGTCCAAGGCGCTATCAGTGCATCTACTAGAGTCGCCTTGGGATCCCTGGATCTGGACCCGTAGCAAGGAACCTTGAAGTTCTGACGAGACGCCATCAGGTCCATGTCTGGAATGCCCCATAATTGAGTTATTTGGGCAAAGATTTCCGGATGGAGTTCCCACTCCCCCGGATGGAAAGTCTGACGACTCAGAAAATCCGCTTCCCAATTTTCCACTCCTGGGATGTGGATTGCAGACAAGTGGCAGGAGTGATTCTCCGCCCATTGAATTATTTTGGTCACTTCCTCCATCGCCAGGGAACTCCTTGTTCCCCCCTGATGGTTGATATATGCAACAGTCGTCATGTTGTCTGATTGAAACCTTATGAATTTGGCCTTTGCTAGTTGAGGCCAAGCTTTGAGAGCATTGAATATCGCTCGCAGTTCCAGAATGTTTATCGGGAGAAGAGATTCTTCCCGAGACCATAGACCCTGAGCTTTCAGGGGTTCCCAGACCGCGCCCCAGCCCACCAGACTGGCGTTGGTCGTGACAATGACCCACTCTGGTCTGCGGAAGCTCATTCCCTGTGACAGGTTGTCCAGGTTCAGCCACCAATGGAGTGAATCTCTGGTTCTTTGATCTACTTGGATCGTCGGAGACAAGTCTGTATAATCCCCATTCCACTGTCTGAGCATGCACAGTTGTAATGGTCTTAGATGAATTCGTGCAAAAGGAACTATGTCCATTGCCGCAACCATCAAACCTATTACTTCCATGCACTGCGCTATGGAAGGAAGAAGAACAGAATGAAGTACTTGACAAGAGCTTAGAAGTTTTGATTTTCTGGCCTCTGTCAGAAAAATCTTCATTTCTAAGGAGTCTATTATTGTTCCCAAGAAGGGAACTCTTGTTGACGGGGACAGAGAACTTTTCTCTATGTTCACTTTCCACCTGTGAGATCTGAGAAAGGCTAGGACAATGTCCGTATGAGCCTTTGCTTTTGACAGAGACGACGCTTGAATCAGTATGTCGTCCAAGTAAGGTACTACTGCAATGCCCCTTGGTCTTAGCACCGCTAGAAGGGACCCTAGTACCTTTGTGAAAATCCTTGGAGCAGTGGCTAATCCGAATGGAAGTGCCACAAACTGGTAATGCTTGTCCAGAAAGGCGAACCTTAGGAACCGATGATGTTCCTTGTGGATAGGAATATGTAGATACGCATCCTTTAAATCCACCGTGGTCATGAATTGACCTTCCTGGATGGTAGGAAGAATTGTTCGAATGGTTTCCATTTTGAACGATGGAACCCTGAGAAATTTGTTTAGAATCTTCAGATCTAAAATTGGTCTGAATGTTCCTTCTTTTTTGGGAACTATGAACAGATTGGAGTAAAACCCCATCCCTTGTTCTCCTAATGGAACAGGATGAATCACTCCCATTCTTAACAGGTCTTCTACACAATGTAAGAATGCCTGTCTTTTTATTTGGTTTGAAGACAATTGAGACCTGTGGAACCTCCCCCTTGGGGGTAGTTCCTTGAATTTCAGGAGATAACCTTGAGAAACTATTTCTAGCGCCCAAGGATCCTGAACATCTCTTGCCCAAGCCTGAGCAAAGAGAGAGAGTCTGCCCCCCACCAGATCCGGTCCCGGATCGGGGGCCAACACTTCATGCTGTTTTAGTAGCAGTGGCAGGTTTCTTGGCCTGCTTACCCTTGTTCCAGCCTTGCATCGGTCTCCAGGCTGGTTTGGTTTGAGAACTATTACCCTCTTGCTTAGAGGGTGTAGAATTTGAGGCTGGTCCGTTTCTGCGAAAGGGACGAAAATTTGGCTTATTTTTAGCCTTAAAAGACCTATCCTGAGGAAGGGCGTGGCCCTTTCCCCCAGTGATGTCTGAAATAATCTCTTTCAAGTCAGGGCCAAACAGCGTTTTACCCTTGAAAGGGATGTTAAGCAATTTGTTCTTGGAGGACACATCCGCTGACCAAGACTTTAGCCAAAGCGCTCTGCGCGCCACAATAGCAAAACCTGAATTTTTCGCCGCTAATCTAGCTAATTGCAAAGTGGCGTCTAAGATAAAAGAGTTAGCCTATTTAAGTGCTTGAACTCTGTCCATAACCTCCTCATACGAAGATTCTTTATTGAGCGACTTTTCTAGTTCTTCGAACCAGAAACACGCTGCTGTAGTGACAGGAACAATGCATGAAATTGGTTGTAGAAGGTAACCTTGCTGAACAAACATCTTTTTAAGCAAACCCTCTAATTTTTTATCCATAGGATCTTTGAAAGCACAACTATCTTCTATAGGGATAGTAGTGCGTTTGTTTAGAGTAGAAACCGCCCCCTCGACCTTGGGGACTGTCTGCCATAAGTCCTTTCTGGGGTCGACCATAGGAAATAATTTCTTAAATATAGGGGGAGGAACAAAAGGTATGCCGGGCCTTTCCCATTCCTTATTTACAATGTCCGCCACCCGCTTGGGTATAGGAAAAGCATCGGGGGGCACCGGGACCTCTAGGAACTTGTCCATCTTACATAATTTCTCTGGAATGACCAAATTGTCACAATCATCCAGAGTAGATAACACCTCCTTAAGCAGAGCGCGGAGATGTTCTAATTTAAATTTAAAAGTAATAACATCAGGTTCAGCTTGTTGAGAAATTTTTCCTGAATCTGAAATTTCTCCCTCAGACAAAACCTCCCTCCTGGCCCCTTCAGATTGGTGTGAGGGTATGTCAGAACCATTATCATCAGCGTCCTCATGCTCTTCAGTATCTAAAACAGAGCAATCGCGCTTTCTCTGATAAGTGGGCATTTTGGACAAAATGTTTTTAATAGAATTATCCATTACAGCCGTTAATTGTTGCATAGTAAGAAGGATTGGCGCACTAGATGTACTAGGGACCTCTTGTGTGGGCAAGACTGGTGTAGACACAGAAGGGGATGATGCAGTACCATGCTTACTCCCCTCGCTTGAGGAATCATCTTGGGCAACATCATTATCAGTGGCATCATTGTCCCTACTTTGTTTGGACACTATGTCACATTCATCACATATATTTAAATGGGGAGGAACCTTGGCTTTCAAACATACAGAACATCGTCTATCTGATGGTTCAGACATGTTAACAGGCATAAACTTGATAACAAAGCACAAAAAACGTTTTAAAATAAAACAGTTACTGTCACTTTAAATTTTAAACTGAACACACTTTATTACTGAATATGTGAATAAGTATGAAGGAATTGTTCAAAATTCACCAAAATTTCACCACAGTGTCTTAAAGCCTTAAAAGTATTGCACACCAAATTTGAAAGCTTTAACTCTTAAAATAACCGGAGCCGTTTTTACATTTAACCCCTATACAGTCCCTGGTATCTGCTTTGCTGAGACCCAACCAAGCCCAGAGGGGAATACGATACCAAATGACGCCTTCAATAAGCTTTTTCAGTGGTTCTTAGCTCCTCACACATGCATCTGCATGCCTTGCTTTCCAAAAACAACTGCGCATTAGTGGCGCGAAAATGAGGCTCTGCCTATGACTAGAAAAGGCCCCCAGTGAAAAAGGTGTCCAATACAGTGCCTGCCGTTTTTTTAATACATCCCCAAGATTAAAATAACTATTTATAGTTATAATCCACTAAATATACTTATAAAGTAATCGTTTTAGCCCAGAAAAATGTCTACCAGTCTTTAAAGCCCTTGTGAAGCCCTTTATTCTTATACTAAACTAAGAAAATGGCTTACCGGTTCCCATAGGGAAAATGACAGCTTCCAGCATTACCAAGTCTTGTTAGAAATGTGTCATACCTCAAGCAGCAAAGTCTGCCCACTGTTTCCCCCAACTGAAGTTAATTCATCTCAACAGTCCTGTGTGGAAACAGCCATCGATTTTAGTAACGGTTGCTAAAATCATCTTCCTCTTACAAACAGAAATCTTCATCTCTTTTCTGTTTCAGAGTAAATAGTACATACCAGCACTATTTTAAAATAACAAACTCTTGATTGAAGAATAAAAACTACATTTAAACACCAAAAAACTCTTAACCATCTCCGTGGAGATGTTGCCTGTGCAACGGCAAAGAGAATGACTGGGGTAGGCGGAGCCTAGGAGGGATCATGTGACCAGCTTTGCTGGGCTCTTTGCCATTTCCTGTTGGGGAAGAGAATATCCCACAAGTAAGGATGACGCCGTGGACCGGACACACCTATGTTGGAGAAATTAGAAATCTCTGAATCAGGTCTCCCCGATTAAGAGACGTCACCCACAGACTGAAGCTCTCCGTCCTCAGGTTGTGCATATTGTGACGCAGTATCAGACATGGCTCTTACATCATCTACGCGCTCTGTATCTCGTCTAACCCCAGAGCTATCGCTCTTGCCTCTCTATTCAGGCAATCTGGATAATACCTCTGACAGGGTATTATTCATGATTGCAGCCATGTCCTGCAAAGTAATCGCTATGGGCGTCCCTGATGTACTTGGCTCCATATTAGCGTGCGTCCCTTGAGCGGGAGGCGAAGGGTCCGACACGTGGGGAGAGTTAGTCGGCATAACTTCCCCCTCGACAGACCCCTCTGGTGACAATTCTTTTATAGATAAAGACTGATCTTTACTGTTTAAGGTGAAATCAATACATTTAGTACACATTCTCCTATGGGGCTCCACCATGGCTTTTAAACAAAATGAACAAGTATCCTCTGTTTCAGACATGTTTATACATAGACTAGCAATGAGACAAGCAAGCTTGGAAAACACTTTAAATCAAGTTAACAAGCAATATAAAAAAACGTTACTGTGCCTTTAAGATAAACAAATTTTGACAAAATTTGAAATAACAGTGAAAAAAGGCAGTTACACTAACAAAATTTTTACAGTGTATGTAACAAGTCAGCAGAGCATTGCACCCACTTGCAAATGGATGATTAACCCCTTAATAACAAAAACAGAATAATAAATGACAAAAACGTTTTTTAAACACAGTCACAACAACTGCCACAGACTACTGTGATTGTTACCCTCCTCAAACACGACTTTGAAGCCTTTTGAGCTCTTCAGAGATGTCCTGTATCATGCAGAGGGAAGCTGAATGTCTCTGTCAGTATTTTTATCTGCACAGAAAATCACTAAAAAAGGCCCCTCCCACTCATATTACAACAGTGGAAAGCTTCAGGAAACTGTTTCTAGGCAAAAATCAAGCCAGCCATGTGGAAAAAAACTAGGCCCCAATAAGTTTTATCACCAAGCATATATAAAAACGATTAAACATGCCAGCAAACGTTTTATATTGCACTTTTATAAGAGTATGTATCTCTGTTAATAAGCCTGATACCAGTCGCTATCACTGCATTTAAGGCTTAACTTACATTAATCCGGTATCAGCAGCATTTTTCTAGCAAATTCCATCCCTAGAAATATGTTAACTGCACATACCTTATTGCAGGAAAACCTGCACGCCATTCCCCCTCTGAAGTTACCTCACTCCTCAGAATATGTGAGAACGGCAGTGGATCTTAGTTACTTTTGCTAAGATCATAGAAATCACAGGCAGATTCTTCTTCTAATGCTGTCTGAGATGAAACAGTACACTCCGGTACCATTTAAAAATAACAAACTTTTGATTGAAGTTAAAAAAACAGAATTTATGTTTACCTGATAAATTTCTTTCTCCAACGGTGTGTCCGGTCCACGGCGTCATCCTTACTTGTGGGATATTCTCTTCCCCAACAGGAAATGGCAAAGAGCCCAGCAAAGCTGGTCACATGATCCCTCCTAGGCTCCGCCTACCCCAGTCATTCGACCGACGTTAAGGAGGAATATTTGCATAGGAGAAACCATATGGTACCGTGGTGACTGTAGTTAAAGAAAATAAATTATCAGACCTGATTAAAAAACCAGGGCGGGCCGTGGACCGGACACACCGTTGGAGAAAGAAATTTATCAGGTAAACATAAATTCTGTTTTCTCCAACATAGGTGTGTCCGGTCCACGGCGTCATCCTTACTTGTGGGAACCAATACCAAAGCTCTAGGACACGGATGAAGGGAGGGAGCAAATCAGGTCACCTAAATGGAAGGCACCACGGCTTGCAAAACCTTTCTCCCAAAAATAGCCTCAGAAGAAGCAAAAGTATCAAACTTGTAAAATTTGGTAAAAGTGTGCAGTGAAGACCAAGTCGCTGCCCTACATATCTGATCAACAGAAGCCTCGTTCTTGAAGGCCCATGTGGAAGCCACAGCCCTAGTGGAATGAGCTGTGATTCTTTCGGGAGGCTGCCGTCCGGCAGTCTCGTAAGCCAATCTGATGATGCTTTTAATCCAAAAAGAGAGAGAGGTAGAAGTTGCTTTTTGACCTCTCCTTTTACCTGAATAAACAACAAACAAGGAAGATGTTTGTCTAAAATCCTTTGTAGCATCTAAATAGAATTTTAGAGCGCGAACAACATCCAAATTGTGCAACAAACGTTCCTTCTTTGAAACTGGTTTTGGACACAGAGAAGGTACGATAATCTCCTGGTTAATGTTTTTGTTAGAAACAACTTTTGGAAGAAAACCAGGTTTAGTACGTAAAACCACCTTATCTGCATGGAACACCAGATAAGGAGGAGAACACTGCAGAGCAGATAATTCTGAGACTCTTCTAGCAGAAGAAATCGCAACTAAAAACAAAACTTTCCAAGATAATAACTTAATATCAACGGAATGTAAGGGTTCAAACGGAACCCCCTGAAGAACTGAAAGAACTAAATTGAGACTCCAAGGAGGAGTCAAAGGTTTGTAAACAGGCTTGATTCTAACCAGAGCCTGAACAAAGGCTTGAACATCTGGCACAGCTGCCAGCTTTTTGTGAAGTAATACCGACAAGGCAGAAATCTGTCCCTTCAGGGAACTAGCAGATAATCCTTTTTCCAATCCTTCTTGAAGGAAGGATAGAATCCTAGGAATCTTAACCTTGTCCCAAGGGAATCCTTTAGATTCACACCAACAGATATATTTTTTCCAAATTTTGTGGTAAATCTTTCTAGTTACAGGCTTTCTGGCCTGAACAAGAGTATCGATAACAGAATCTGAGAATCCTCGCTTCGATAAAATCAAGCGTTCAATCTCCAAGCAGTCAGCTGGAGTGAAACCAGATTCGGATGTTCGAACGGACCCTGAACAAGAAGGTCTCGTCTCAAAGGTAGCTTCCAAGGTGGAGCCGATGACATATTCACCAGATCTGCATACCAAGTCCTGCGTGGCCACGCAGGAGCTATCAAGATCACCGACGCCCTCTCCTGATTGATCCTGGCTACCAGCCTGGGGATGAGAGGAAATGGCGGGAACACATAAGCTAGTTTGAAGGTCCAAGGTGCTACTAGTGCATCCACTAGAGCCGCCTTGGGATCCCTGGATCTGGCCCCGTAGCAAGGAACTTTGAAGTTCTGACGAGAGGCCATCAGATCCATGTCTGGAATGCCCCACAGGTGAGTGACTTGGGCAAAGATTTCCGGATGGAGTTCCCACTCCCCCGGATGCAATGTCTGACGACTCAGAAAATCCGCTTCCCAATTTTCCACTCCTGGGATGTGGATAGCAGACAGGTGGCAGGAGTGAAACTCCGCCCATAGAATGATTTTGGTCACTTCTTCCATCGCTAGGGAACTCCTTGTTCCCCCCTGATGGTTGATGTACGCAACAGTTGTCATGTTGTCTGATTGAAACCGTATGAACTTGGTCCTCGCTAGCCGAGGCCAGGCCTTGAGAGCATTGAATATCGCTCTCAGTTCCAGAATATTTATCGGTAGAAGAGATTCTTCCCGAGACCAAAGACCCTGAGCTTTCAGGGATCCCCAGACCGCGCCCCAGCCCATCAGACTGGCGTCGGTCGTGACAATGACCCACTCTGGTCTGCGGAACGTCATCCCTTGAGACAGATTGTCCAGGGACAGCCACCAACGGAGTGAGTCTCTGGTCCTCTGATTTACTTGTATCTTCGGAGACAAGTCTGTATAGTCCCCATTCCACTGACTGAGCATGCACAGTTGTAATGGTCTTAGATGAATGCGCGCAAAAGGAACTATGTCCATCGCCGCTACCATCAACCCGATCACTTCCATGCACTGAGCTATGGAAGGAAGAGGAACGGAATGAAGTATCCGACAAGAGTCTAGAAGTTTTGTTTTTCTGGCCTCTGTTAGAAAGATCCTCATTTCTAAAGAGTCTATAATTGTTCCCAAGAAGGGAACCCTTGTTGACGGGGATAGAGAACTCTTTTCCACGTTCACTTTCCAGCCGTGAGATCTGAGAAAGGCCAGGACAATGTCCGTGTGAGCCTTTGCTTGAGGAAGGGACGACGCTTGAATCAGAATGTCGTCCAGGTAAGGTACTACTGCAATGCCCCTTGGTCTTAGCACCGCTAGAAGGGAGCCTAGTACCTTTGTGAAAATCCTTGGAGCAGTGGCTAATCCGAAAGGAAGCGCCACGAACTGGTAATGTTTGTCCAGGAATGCAAACCTTAGGAACCGATGATGTTCCTTGTGGATAGGAATATGTAGATACGCATCCTTTAAATCCACCGTGGTCATGAATTGACCCTCCTGGATGGAAGGAAGAATAGTTCGAATGGTTTCCATCTTGAAAGATGGAACCTTGAGAAACTTGTTTAAGATCTTGAGATCTAAGATTGGTCTGAACGTTCCCTCTTTTTTGGGAACTATGAACAGATTGGAGTAGAACCCCATCCCTTGTTCTCTTAGTGGAACAGGATGAATCACTCCCATTTTTAACAGGTCTTCTACACAATGTAAGAACGCCTGTCTTTTTATGTGGTCTGAAGACAACTGAGACCTGTGGAACCTCCCCCTTGGGGGAAGTCCCTTGAATTCCAGAAGATAACCCTGGGAGACTATTTCTAGCGCCCAAGGATCCAGAACATCTCTTGCCCAAGCCTGAGCGAAGAGAGAGAGTCTGCCCCCCACCAGATCCGGTCCCGGATCGGGGGCCAATATTTCATGCTGTCTTGGTAGCAGTGGCAGGCTTCTTGGCCTGCTTTCCCTTGTTCCAGCCTTGCATTGGTCTCCAAGCTGGCTTGGCTTGAGAAGTATTACCCTCTTGCTTAGAGGACGTAGCACTTTGGGCTGGTCCGTTTTTACGAAAGGGACGAAAATTAGGTCTATTTTTCGCCTTGAAAGGCCGATCCTGAGGAAGGGCGTGGCCCTTACCCCCAGTGATATCCGAGATAATCTCTTTCAAGTCAGGGCCAAACAGCGTTTTCCCCTTGAAAGGAATGTTTAGTAGCTTGTTCTTGGAAGACGCGTCAGCCGACCAAGATTTCAACCAAAGCGCTCTGCGCGCCACAATAGCAAAACCCAGAATTCTTAGCCGCTAACCTAGCCAATTGCAAAGTGGCGTCTAGGGTGAAAGAATTAGCCAATTTGAGAGCATTGATTCTGTCCATAATCTCCTCATAAGGAGGAGAATCACTATCGAGTGCCTTTATCAGTTCATCAAACCAGAAACATGCGGCTGTAGTGACAGGGACAATGCATGAAATTGGTTGTAGAAGGTAACCCTGCTGAACAAACATCTTTTTAAGCAAACCTTCTAATTTTTTATCCATAGGATCTTTGAAAGCACAACTATCCTCTATGGGTATAGTGGTGCGTTTGTTTAAAGTAGAAACCGCTCCCTCGACCTTGGGGACTGTCTGCCATAAGTCCTTTCTGGGGTCGACCATAGGAAACAATTTTTTAAATATGGGGGGAGGGACGAAAGGAATACCGGGCCTTTCCCATTCTTTATTAACAATGTCCGCCACCCGCTTGGGTATAGGAAAAGCTTCTGGGAGCTCCGGCACCTCTAGGAACTTGTCCATTTTACATAGTTTCTCTGGGATGACCAACTTTTCACAATCATCCAGAGTGGATAATACCTCCTTAAGCAGAATGCGGAGATGTTCCAACTTAAATTTAAATGCAATTACATCAGGTTCAGCCTGTTGAGAAATGTTCCCTGAATCAGTAATTTCTCCCTCAGACAAAACCTCCCTGGCCCCCTCAGATTGGGTTAGGGGCCCTTCAGAGATATTAATATCAGCGTCGTCATGCTCTTCAGTAACTAAAACAGAGCAGCCACGCTTACGCTGACAAGGGTTCATTTTGGCTAAAATGTTTTTGACAGAATTATCCATTACAGCCGTTAATTGTTGCATAGTAAGGAGTATTGGCGCGCTAGATGTACTAGGGGCCTCCTGAGTGGGCAAGACTCGTGTAGACGAAGGAGGGAATGATGCAGTACCATGCTTACTCCCCTCACTTGAGGAATCATCTTGGGCATCATTGTCATTATCACATAAATCACATTTATTTAAATGAACAGGAATTCTGGCTTCCCCACATTCAGAACACAGTCTATCTGGTAGTTCAGACATGTTAAACAGGCATAAACTTGATAATAAAGTACAAAAAACGTTTTAAAATAAAACCGTTACTGTCACTTTAAATTTTAAACTGAACACACTTTATTACTGCAATTGCGAAAAAACATGAAGGAATTGTACAAAATTCACCAAATTTTCACCACAGTGTCTTAAAGCCTTAAAAGTATTGCACACCAAATTTGGAAGCTTTAACCCTTAAAATAACGGAACCGGAGCCGTTTTAACACTTTAACCCCTTTACAGTCCCTGGTATCTGCTTTGCTGAGACCCAACCAAACCCAAAGGGGAATACGATACCAAATGACGCCTTCAGAAAGTCTTTTCTAAGTATCAGAGCTCCTCTCACATGCGACTGCATGTCATGCCTCTCAAAAACAAGTGCGCCACACCGGCGCGAAAATGAGGCTCTGCTTATGCTTTGGGAAAGCCCCAGAGAAATAAGGTGTCTAATACAGTGCCTGCCGATATTATAATATCAATAAACCCAGATAAAATGATTCCTCCAGGCTAAATATGTTTTAAAACTGAATCGATTTAGCCCAGAAAAGTCTACAATCTTAATAAGCCCTTGTGAAGCCCTTATTTACCATCGTAATAAACATGGCTTACCGGATCCCATAGGGAAAAATGACAGCTTCCAGCATTACATCGTCTTGTTAGAATGTGTCATACCTCAAGCAGCAAGAGACTGCACACTGTTCCCCCAACTGAAGTTAATTGCTCTCAACAGTCCTGTGTGGAACAGCCATGTATTTTAGTTACGGTGCTAAAATCATTTTCCTCATACAAACAGAAATCTTCATCTCTTTTCTGTTTCTGAGTAAATAGTACATACCAGCACTATTTTAAAATAACAAACTCTTGATTGAATAATAAAAACTACAGTTAAACACTAAAAAACTCTAAGCCATCTCCGTGGAGATGTTGCCTGTACAACGGCAAAGAGAATGACTGGGGTAGGCGGAGCCTAGGAGGGATCATGTGACCAGCTTTGCTGGGCTCTTTGCCATTTCCTGTTGGGGAAGAGAATATCCCACAAGTAAGGATGACGCCGTGGACCGGACACACCTATGTTGGAGAAACTAACTATAATACACCACTCTCCTCTTACTACGTCCATCTTTGTTGAGAGTTGCAAGAGAATGACTGGATATGGCAGTGAGGGGAGGAGCTATATAGCAGCTCTGCTGTGGGTGATCCTCTTGCAACTTCCTGTTGGGAAGGAGAATATCCCACAAGTAATGGATGATCCGTGGACTGGATACACTTAACAAGAGAAACAAAAATTTAAAATTCTGACACTTCTCTGCCAACCTCCTGGGACGAAAGGCAAAGAATGAATGGGGGATGAGGGGAGTGGGAGGAGTATTTGGCTGGGTTGTCTTTGCTTCCTCCTGGTGGCCAGGTTCTTATTTCCCAAAAGTAATGAATGCAGCTGTGGACTCTTTCCATTTAAGAAGAAAAGTAATGCCTAAGGACAACACTTGCTATAGTAGAAAGTAATGCCTAAAGACAACACTTGTTATAGAAGAAAGCAATACCTAAGGACCACACTTGCTATAGTAGAAAGTAATGCCTAAGGACAACACTTGCTATAGTAGAAAGTAATGCCTAAGGACAACACTTGTTATAGAGGAAAGCAATACCTAAGGACCACACTTGCTATAGTAGAAAGTAATGCCTAAGGACAACACTTGCTATAGAGGAAAGCAATACCTAAGGACCACACTTGCTATAGTAGAAAGTAATGCCTAAGGACAACACTTGTTATAGTAGAAAGTAATGCCTAAGGACAACACTTGCTATAGTAGAAAGTAATACCTAAGGACAACACTTACTATAGTAGAAAGTAATGCCTAAGGACAACACTTGCTATAGTAGAAAGTAATGCCTAAGGACAACACTTGCTAATGCCTAAGGACAACACTTGCTATAGAAAAAAGTAATGCCTAAGGACAACACTTGCTATAGTAGAAAGTAATTTCTAAGGACAACACTTGTTATAGTAGAAAGTTGGGAATAAAGGGCCCATCTCGCCCCTAGTGAGTTTATTTTTAATTGGGATGGTATTGTTTATTTTTAATAATATATATTGCACCATTGGAATATTTCTTTTTATATTGCTGTTCATATATTAATGCACTATTTTCATGTAACGGAGGATATTCCTTTTTGACAAGAGCTTGTTATACAAGTAATGTATTAAATATTTTTATGACTAACCAATAGCTTACCAGTGTTCGATAAATCTGTATTTTTAAAGTGTAAAAGTTTCACAATATTTTGTTGATTATTCCCCATATGTACTGGGGTATGCTAAAATTTACATAAAACATACATGCAATGAAAAGCAACCAATATCACTTAATGGCTGCATATGTGACCCCTTTATTCACAATACGGCTTAACCAATCAATCCTAAGTGTGAAGGGGCGAGACTGAATTAAGGGGTAAAGGGAGTGGATTTTTTTAGAGGGACAGTTTATCCTAAATTGTATCCCCTTTAATTTGTTCCCAATTATCCATTTTACCTGCTGGAGTGTATTAAATTGTTTACAAGCAGCTCCTTTACCTTTATATCAGCAATTTAAATTGCTAAATTAGGATGTGGTATCCATACCTATACTGAAAGTTTCTATACTTAAGTATTGGCTATAAAAAAGCTGTGTAAAAATAGCCAGCAGCAGAAACTACACTCCCAGTGGGAGGTAGGTGAGATAAATAATAAAATGTTAATTTCCAATTGTTCTCTCTAAGTATTAGGATTTGGTATACAAACAGATAAGCATTTGTGTGTAGAGAAAATGATAATATAAGGAGATCTGAAAGTTCAACCGATTTTGATGGGTTGTGGTGTCAAAGAACAAAACCAGCTATTTCACATACAAAATTAAACCTCAAGAAGCAATTTCTAATACGTTTTATACTCTGCTGCTGGTATTACAAGTAATTGGAAACACATTAAAGGAAAAACATTTTTTACAGTATACTGCTCCTTTAAAAGTGAAAGATAAAAATATGTTGGGCCCATAAGTTGCTCCATGACCAGATGCCCTCCATTACTCCAAACAGACATTTTACTTTTTTCTTTAATATGTTTAGATCTGTTTTCAGTGGGAAAACCCATCAGAAATGCTATCTCTTGTTATAGCCTAACGATTTACAATACCACAAATGAGCAGGACAGAATTTTAGTGAATGGGCAGAGAAAATAGTTATATAAATAGTTACTTTAGGTTTATAAATAAACTATTCATAGTACACAAATCTACTGAGCAATATACAATTATTTCTCAATGTAATGCACTTGCAAATGCACAAGCCTGCTTCATTTAATCATAGGAACTAGAAGGCAATTTAGTTTTTAGTTTTCTGTGTACAAGCAAGGTATAATGATGATTATAAAAGGCTCCTATTTGGGGCAGTTTGAAGGATAATATTGTAGTGGAATTAAATTAAATGCAAATCTATAAGTGTCTTAGCAATAAATATTCAATTGATAATGCAGGCAGCAACCTATGGGTACCTTTTGTCAGTCAGGCACATTGTTGGCTAAAGTACAAATAATCCCCCTCTCAAACAGCTCAAGACTAGTATGGTGTATATCCTAAATCATCAATCCATAGTAAAAAGTGAGACAGTATCGTCAAAACTCACCAACGCTTATTCTTCCTTGCGTAATCAGAACAGTCCATTCAGCCTCCGGATCGTTCACCACCATAAATCGTGGGTCCCCGGGCCGGTACAAAGCACCATTGACTGCTGTTGAAAATCCAAGCGGTAGAGGTGAGTCTGAGCTGCCGTTAGTGCTTCCGTCTCTGTGAGATCCTGCTCACACGCTCAGGCGTTCTCAGATGACGTCATCAGCCGATCAGTAAGCCGGGTACTGGGCGCTCTGGTCCTGGATACGCCGAGGTTTGAGCTGGTTCTTAGACAATAGTAAATAGCAAAAGAAATCCAGCAAACCTCCCAGGCGTGAATTCAAAAACAGAATTTATGTTTACCTGATAAATTACTTTCTCCAACGGTGTGTCCGGTCCACGGCGTCATCCTTACTTGTGGGATATTCTCTTCCCCAACAGGAAATGGCAAAGAGCCCAGCAAAGCTGGTCACATGATCCCTCCTAGGCTCCGCCTACCCCAGTCATTCGACCGACGTTAAGGAGGAATATTTGCATAGGAGAAACCATATGTTACCGTGGTGACTGTAGTTAAAGAAAATAAATTATCAGACCTGATTAAAAAAAAACCAGGGCGGGCCGTGGACCGGACACACCGTTGGAGAAAGTAATTTATCAGGTAAACATAAATTCTGTTTTCTCCAACATAGGTGTGTCCGGTCCACGGCGTCATCCTTACTTGTGGGAACCAATACCAAAGCTTTAGGACACGGATGAAGGGAGGGAGCAAATCAGGTCACCTAAATGGAAGGCACCACGGCTTGCAAAACCTTTCTCCCAAAAATAGCCTCAGAAGAAGCAAAAGTATCAAATTTGTAAAATTTAGAAAAAGTGTGCAGTGAAGACCAAGTCGCTGCCTTACATATCTGATCAACAGAAGCCTCGTTCTTGAAGGCCCATGTGGAAGCCACAGCCCTAGTGGAGTGAGCTGTGATTCTTTCAGGAGGCTGCCGTCCGGCAGTCTCATAAGCCAATCGGATAATGCTTTTAATCCAGAAGGAGAGAGAGGTAGAAGTTGCTTTTTGACCTCTCCTTTTACCAGAATAAACAACAAACAGAGACAAAGTTTGTCTGAAATCCTTAGTAGCTGCTAAGTAAAATTTGAGAGCACGAACTACATCCAAGTTGTGCAACAAACGTTCCTTCTTTGAAACTGGATTAGGACACAAAGAAGGCACAACTATCTCCTGGTTAATGTTTTTGTTAGAAACAACTTTTGGAAGAAAACCAGGTTTAGTACGCAAAACCACCTTATCTGCATGGAACTCCAGATAAGGAGAAGAACACTGCAGAGCAGATAATTCTGAAACTCTTCTAGCAGAAGAAATTGCAACCAAAAACAAAACTTTCCAAGATAATAACTTAATATCAACGGAATGTAAGGGTTCAAACGGAACCCCCTGAAGAACTGAAAGAACTAGGTTGAGACTCCAAGGAGGAGTCAAAATTTTGTAAACAGGCTTGATTCTAACCAGAGCCTGAACAAAGGCTAGAACATCTGGCACAGCTGCCAGCTTTTTGTGAAGTAACACAGACAAGGCAGAAATCTGTCCCATCAAGGAACTTGCAGATAATCCTTTTTCCAATCCTTCTCGAAGGAAGGATAGACTCTTAGGAATCTTAACCTTGTCCCAAGGGAATCCTGCAGATTCACACCAACAGATATACCAAATTATGTGGTAATTATTCTGGTTACAGGCTTTCAGGCCTGAACAAGAGTATTAATAACAGAATCTGAGAACCCTCGCTTTGATAAGATCAAGCGTTCAATCTCCAAGCAGTCAGCTGGAGTGGGTCGAACGGACCTAGAACAAGAAGGTCTCGTCTCAAAGGTAGCTTCCATGGTGGAGCCGATGACATATTCACCAGATCTGCATACCAAGTCCTGCGTGGCCACGCAGGAGCTATCAAAATCACCGACGCCCTCTCCTGTTTGATCCTGGCTACCAGCCTGGGGATGAGAGGAAACGGCGGGAACACATAAGCTAGTTTGAAGGTCCAAGGTGCTACTAGTGCATCCACTAGAGCCGCCTTGGGATCCCTGGATCTGTACCCGTAGTAAGGAACTCTGAAGTTCTGACGAGAGGCCATCAGATCCATGTCTGGAATGCCCCACGGTTGAGTGACTTGGGCAAAGATTTCCGGATGGAGTTCCCACTCCCCCGGATGCAATGTCTGACGACTCAGAAAATCCGCTTCCCAATTTTCCACTCCTGGGATGTGGATAGCAGACAGGTGGCAGGAGTGAGACTCCGCCCATAGAATGATTTTGGTCACTTCTTCCATCGCTAGGGAACTCCTTGTTCCCCCCTGATGGTTGATGTATGAACTTGGCCCTCGCTAGCTGAGGCCAAGCTTTGAGAGCATTGAATATCGCTCTCAGTTCCAGAATATTTATCGGTAGAAGAGATTCTACCCGAGACCAAAGACCCTGAGCTTTCAGGGATCCCCAGACCGCGCCCCAGCCCATCAGACTGGCGTCGGTCGTGACAATGACCCACTCTGGTCTGCGGAAGGTCATCCCTTGTGACAGGTTGTCCAGGGACAGTCACCAACGGAATGAGTCTCTGGTCCTCTGATTTACTTGTATCTTTGAATAGTCCCCATTCCACTGACTGAGCATGAACAGTTGTAATGGTCTTAGATGAATGCGCACAAAAGGAACTATGTCCATTGCCGCTACCATCAAACCTATCACTTCCATGTACTGCGCTATGGAAGGAAGAGGAACGGAATGAAGTATCCGACAAGAGTCTAGAAGTTTTGTTTTTCTGGCTTCTGTCAGAAAAATCCCCATTTCTAAGGAGTCTATTATAGTTCCCAAGAAGGGAACCCTCGTTGACGGAGATAGAGAACTCTTTTCCACGTTCACTTTCCATCCGTGAGATCTGAGAAAGGCCAGGACAATGTCCGTGTGAGCCTTTACTTGAGGAAGAGACGACGCTCGAATCAGAATGTCGTCCAAGTAAGGTACTACAGCAATGCCCCTTGGTCTTAGCACCGCCAGAAGGGACCCTAGTACCTATGAGAAAATCCTAGGAGCAGTGGCTAATCCGAAAGAAAACGCCACGAACTGGAAATGCTTGTCCAGGAATGCAACCCTTAGGAACCGATGATGTTCCTTGTGGATAGGAATATGTAGATACGCATCCTTGAAATCCACCTTGGTCATGAATTGACCTTCCTGGATGGAAGGAAGAAGTGTTCGAATGGTTTCCATCTTGAACGATGGAACCTTGAGAAACTTGTTCAAGATCTTGAGATCTAAGATTGGTCTGAACGTTCCCTCTTTTTTGGGAACTATGAACAGATTGGAGTAGAACCCCATCCCTTGTTCTCCTAATGGAACAGGATGAATCACTCCCATTTTTAGCAGGTCTTCTACCCAATGTAAGAATGCCTGTCTTCTTATGTGGTCTGAAGACAACTGAGACCTGTGGAACCTCCCCCTTGGAGGAAGCCCCTTGAACTCCAGAGAATAACCTTGGGAGACTATTTCTAGCGCCCAAGGATCCAGAACATCTCTTGCCCCAGCCTGAGCGAAGAGAGAGAGTCTGCCCCCCACCAGATCCGGTCCCGGATCGGGGGCCCGCATTTCATGCTGTCTTGGTAGCAGTGGCAGGTTTCCTGGCCTGCTTTCCTTTGTTCCAGCCTTGCATAGGTCTCCAGGCTGGATTGGCTTGAGAAGTAATACCTTCCTGCTTAGAGGACGTAGCCCTTGGGGCTGATCCGTTTCTGCGAAAGGGACGAAACTTAGGTTTATTTTTGGTCTTGAAAAGACCTAACCTGAGGAAGGGCGTGGCCCTTGCCCCCAGTGATATCAGAGATAATCTCTTTCAAGTCAGGGCCAAAGAGTGTTTTCCCCTTGAAAGGAATGTCAAGCAATTTGTTCTTGGAAGACGCATCCGCTGCCCAAGATTTTAACCTAAGCGCTCTGCGCCACAATTTTTTCGCCGCTAACCTAGCCAATTGCAAGGTGGCGTCTAGGGTGAAAGAATTAGCCAATTTAAGAGCACGAATTCTGTCCATAATCTCCTCATAAGAAGAAGAATTACTAATAATCGCCTTTCCTAGCTCATCAAACTAGAAACACGCGGCTGCAGTGACAGGGACAATGCATGCAATTGGTTGTAGAAGGGAACCTTGCTGAACAAACATCTTTAGCAGACCTTCTAATTTTTTATCCATAGGATCTTGGAAAGCACAACTATCTTCTATGGGTATAGTGGCGCGCTTGTGTAGAGTAGAAACCGCCCCCTCGACCTTGGGGACTGTCTGCCATCAGTCCTTTCTAGGGTCGACTATAGGAAAACAATTTTATAAATATGGGGGGAGGTACTAAAGGTATACCGGGCCTGTCCCATTCTTTACTAACAATGTACGCCACCCGCTTGGATATAGGAAAAGCTTCGGGGGGCCCCGGGGCCTCTAAGAACTTTTCCATTTTACATAGTGGTTCTGGAATGACCAGATAATCACAATCATCCAAATTGGATAACACCTCCTTAAGCAGAGCGCGGAGATGTTCCAACTTAAATTTAAAATTAATCACATCAGGTTCAGCTTGTTGAGAAATGTTTCCTGAATCTGAAATTTCTCCCTCAGACAAAACCTCCCTGGCCCCCTCAGACTGGTGTAGGGGCCCTTCAGAAACCATATCATCAGCGTTCTCATGCTCTACAGAATTTTCTAAAACAGAGCAGTCGCGCTTCCGCTGATAAGTGGGCATATTGGCTAAAATGTTTTTGATAGAATTATCCATTACAGCCGTTAAATGTTGCATAGTAAGGAGTATTGGCGCACTAGATGTACTAGGGGCCTCCTGTATGGGCAAGACTGGTGTAGACGAAGTAGGGGATGATGCAGTACCATGCTTACTCCCCTCACTTGAGGAATCATCTTGGGCATCATTTTTACTAAATTTTTTTATGACATAAAATACATATAGTTAAATGAGAAGGAACCTTGGTTTCCCCACAGTCAGAACACAATCTATCTGGTAGTTCAGACATGTTAAACAGGCATAAACTTGATAACAAAGCACAAAAAACGTTTTAAAATAAAACCGTTACTGTCACTTTAAATTTTAAACTAAACACACTTTATTACTGCAATTGCGAAAAAGTATGAAGGAATTGTTCAAAATTCACCAAAATTTCACCACAGTGTCTTAAAGCCTTAAAAGTATTGCACACCAAATTTGGAAGCTTTAACCCTTAAAATAACGGAACCGGAGCCGTTTTTATATTTAACCCCTTTACAGTCCCTGGAATCTGCTTTGCTGAGACCCAACCAAGCCCAAAGGGGAATACGATACCAAATGATGCCTTCAGAAAGACTTTTCTATGTATCAGAGCTCCACACACATGCAGCTGCATGCCATGCTGTCCTCAAAAACAAGTGCGCCATACCGGCGCGAAAATGAGGCTCTGACTATGATTAGGGAAAGCCCCTAAAGAATAAGGTGTCAAAAACAGTGCCTGCCGATATAATCATATCAAAATACCCAGAATAAATGATTCCTCAAGGCTAAATATGTGTTAATAATGAATCGATTTAGCCCAGAAAAAGTCTACAGTCTTAATAAGCCCTTGTGAAGCCCTTATTTACTATCTTAATAAAAATGGCTTACCGGATCCCATAGGGAAAATGACAGCTTCCAGCATTACATCGTCTTGTTAGAATGTGTCATACCTCAAGCAGTAAGAGACTGCACACTGTTCCCCCAACTGAAGTTAATTGCTCTCAACAGTCCTGTGTGGAACAGCCATGGATTTTAGTTACGGTGCTAAAATCATTTTCCTCATACAAACAGAAATCTTCATCTCTTTTCTGTTTCTGAGTAAATAGTACATACCAGCACTATTTTAAAATAACAAACTCTTGATTGAATAATAAAAACTACAGTTAAACACTAAAAAACTCTAAGCCATCTCCGTGGAGATGTTGCCTGTACAACGGCAAAGAGAATGACTGGGGTAGGCGGAGCCTAGGAGGGATCATGTGACCAGCTTTGCTGGGCTCTTTGCCATTTCCTGTTGGGGAAGAGAATATCCCACAAGTAAGGATGACGCCGTGGACCGGACACACCTATGTTGGAGAAATATACTTTATTGGAAAAAACGTGCAATAAAATAAAGTAAAATACAAAAAATAGTCCCAGCAACCTGGAACAGTGGTTGAAATCGTCCTACGCGTTTCAGCAAATAGTATCAGCCTTATTCATGGACATGAATAAGGCTGATTGACTCATAGAAAAGTCGAACTGTTCCGCTAGACAAGCTAGACAAACAGACAGGATAATTTGTCTAGCAGCCAAATAACAGCTCTTCCGTGAGAACACAGAGCCACCTAAAAAACATAATTTATGTAAGAACTTACCTGATAAATTCATTTCTTTCATATTAGCAAGAGTCCATGAGCTAGTGATGTATGGGATATACATTCCTACCAGGAGGGGCAAAGTTTCCCAAACCTCAAAATGCCTATAAATACACCCCTCACCACACCCACAATTCAGTTTAACGAATAGCCAAGAAGTGGGGTGATAAAAAAGTGCGAAAGCATATAAAATAAGGAATTGGAATAGTTGTGCTTTATACAAAATCATAACCACCACAAAAAAAGGGCGGGCCTCATGGACTCTTGCTAATATGAAAGAAAACAGAATTTATGTTTACCTGATAAATTACTTTCTCCAACGGTGTGTCCGGTCCACGGCGTCATCCTTACTTGTGGGATATTCTCTTCCCCAACAGGAAATGGCAAAGAGCCCAGCAAAGCTGGTCACATGATCCCTCCTAGGCTCCGCCTACCCCAGTCATTCGACCGACGTTAAGGAGGAATATTTGCATAGGAGAAACCATATGGTACCGTGGTGACTGTAGTTAAAGAAAATAAATTATCAGACCTGATTAAAAAAACCAGGGCGGGCCGTGGACCGGACACACCGTTGGAGAAAGTAATTTATCAGGTAAACATAAATTCTGTTTTCTCCAACATAGGTGTGTCCGGTCCACGGCGTCATCCTTACTTGTGGGAACCAATACCAAAGCTTTAGGACACGGATGAAGGGAGGGAGCAAATCAGGTCACCTAAATGGAAGGCACCACGGCTTGCAAAACCTTTCTCCCAAAAATAGCCTCAGAAGAAGCAAAAGTATCAAACTTGTAAAATTTGGTAAAAGTGTGCAGTGAAGACCAAGTCGCTGCCCTACATATCTGATCAACAGAAGCCTCGTTCTTGAAGGCCCATGTGGAAGCCACAGCCCTAGTGGAATGAGCTGTGATTCTTTCGGGAGGCTGCCGTCCGGCAGTCTCGTAAGCCAATCTGATGATGCTTTTAATCCAAAAAGAGAGAGAGGTAGAAGTTGCTTTTTGACCTCTCCTTTTCCCAGAATAAACAACAAACAGGGAAGATGTTTGTCTAAAATCCTTTGTAGCATCTAAATAGAATTTTAGAGCGCGAACAACATCCAAATTGTGCAACAAACGTTCCTTCTTTGAAACTGGTTTCGGACACAGAGAAGGTACGATAATCTCCTGGTTAATGTTTTTGTTAGAAACAACTTTTGGAAGAAAACCAGGTTTAGTACGTAAAACCACCTTATCTGCATGGAACACCAGATAAGGAGGAGAACACTGCAGAGCAGATAATTCTGAAACTCTTCTAGCAGAAGAAATTGCAACTAAAAACAAAACTTTCCAAGATAATAACTTAATATCAACGGAATGCAAGGGTTCAAACGGAACCCCCTGAAGAACTGAAAGAACTAAATTGAGACTCCAAGGAGGAGTCAAAGGTTTGTAAACAGGCTTAATTCTAACCAGAGCCTGAGCAAAGGCTTGAACATCTGGCACAGCAGCCAGTTTTTTGTGAAGTAACACCGACAAGGCAGAAATCTGTCCCTTCAGGGAACTTGCAGATAATCCTTTTTCCAATCCTTCTTGAAGGAAGGATAGAATCCTAGGAATCTTAACCTTGTCCCAAGAGAATCCTTTAGATTCACACCAACAGATATATTTTTTCCAAATTTTGTGGTAAATCTTTCTAGTTACAGGCTTTCTGGCCTGAACAAGAGTATCAATAACAGAATCTGAGAACCCTCGCTTCGATAAAATCAAGCGTTCAATCTCCAAGCAGTCAGCTGGAGTGAAACCAGATTCGGATGTTCGAACGGACCCTGAACCAGAAGGTCTCGTCTCAAAGGTAGCTTCCAAGGTGGAGCCGATGACATATTCACCAGATCTGCATACCAAGTCCTGCGTGGCCACGCAGGAGCTATCAAGATCACCGACGCCCTCTCCTGATTGATCCTGGCTACCAGCCTGGGGATGAGAGGAAACGGCGGGAACACATAAGCTAGCTTGAAGGTCCAAGGTGCTACTAGTGCATCCACTAGAGCCGCCTTGGGATCCCTGGATCTGGACCCGTAGCAAGGAACTTTGAAGTTCTGACGAGAGGCCATCAGATCCATGTCTGGAATGCCCCACAGCTGAGTGACTTGGGCAAAGATTTCCGGATGGAGTTCCCACTCCCCCGGATGCAATGTCTGACGACTCAGAAAGTCCGCTTCCCAATTTTCCACTCCTGGGATGTGGATAGCAGACAGGTGGCAGGAGTGAGACTCCGCCCATAGAATGATTTTGGTCACTTCTTCCATCGCTAGGGAACTCCTTGTTCCCCCCTGATGGTTGATGTACGCAACAGTTGTCATGTTGTCTGATTGAAACCGTATGAACTTGGCCCTCGCTAGCTGAGGCCAAGCCTTGAGAGCATTGAATATCGCTCTCAGTTCCAGAATATTTATCGGTAGAAGAGATTCTTCCCGAGACCAAAGACCCTGAGCTTTCAGGGATCCCCAGACCGCGCCCCAGCCCATCAGACTGGCGTCGGTCGTGACAATGACCCACTCTGGTCTGCGGAATGTCATCCCTTGTGACAGGTTGTCCAGGGACAGCCACCAACGGAGTGAGTCTCTGGTCCTCTGATTTACTTGTATCTTCGGAGACAAGTCTGTATAATCCCCATTCCACTGACTGAGCATGCACAGTTGTAATGGTCTTAGATGAATGCGCGCAAAAGGAACTATGTCCATTGCCGCTACCATCAACCCGATCACTTCCATGCACTGAGCTATGGAAGGAAGAGGAACGGAATGAAGTATCCGACAAGAGTCTAGAAGCTTTGTTTTTCTGGCCTCTGTCAGAAAAATCCTCATTTCTAAGGAGTCTATTATTGTTCCCAAGAAGGGAACCCTTGTTGACGGGGATAGAGAACTCTTTTCCACGTTCACTTTCCACCCGTGAGATCTGAGAAAGGCCAGGACAATGTCCGTGTGAGCCTTTGCTTGAGGAAGGGACGACGCTTGAATCAGAATGTCGTCCAAGTAAGGTACTACAGCAATGCCCCTTGGTCTTAGCACAGCTAGAAGGGACCCTAGTACCGTTGTGAAAATCCTTGGAGCAGTGGCTAATCCGAAAGGAAGCGCCACGAACTGGTAATGTTTGTCCAGGAATGCGAACCTTAGGAACCGATGATGTTCCTTGTGGATAGGAATATGTAGATACGCATCCTTTAAATCCACCGTGGTCATGAATTGACCTTCCTGGATGGAAGGAAGAATAGTTCGAATGGTTTCCATCTTGAACGATGGAACCTTGAGAAACTTGTTTAAGATCTTGAGATCTAAGATTGGTCTGAACGTTCCCTCTTTTTTGGGAACTATGAACAGATTGGAGTAGAACCCCATCCCTTGTTCTCTTAATGGAACCGGATGAATCACTCCCATTTTTAACAGGTCTTCTACACAATGTAAGAATGCCTGTCTTTTTATGTGGTCTGAAGACAACTGAGACCTGTGGAACCTCCCCCTTGGGGGAAGTCCCTTGAATTCCAGAAGATAACCTTGGGAGACTCTTTCTAGCGCCCAAGGATCCAGAACATCTCTTGCCCAAGCCTGAGCGAAGAGAGAGAGTCTGCCCCCCACCAGATCCGGTCCCGGATCGGGGGCCAATATTTCATGCTGTCTTGGTAGCAGTGGCAGGTTTCTTGGCCTGCTTTCCCTTGTTCCAGCCTTGCATTGGTCTCCAAGCTGGCTTGGCTTGAGAAGTATTACCCTCTTGCTTAGAGGACGTAGCACCTTGGGCTGGTCCGTTTCTACGAAAGGGACGAAAATTAGGTTTATTTTTTGCCTTGAAAGGCCGATCCTGAGGAAGGGCGTGGCCCTTACCCCCAGTGATATCAGAGATAATCTCTTTCAAGTCAGGGCCAAACAGCGTTTTCCCCTTGAAAGGAATGTTAAGTAGCTTGTTCTTGGAAGACGCATCAGCCGACCAAGATTTCAACCAAAGCGCTCTGCGCGCCACGATAGCAAACCCAGAATTCTTAGCCGCTAACCTAGCCAATTGCAAAGTGGCGTCTAGGGTGAAAGAATTAGCCAGTTTGAGAGCATTGATTCTGTCCATAATCTCCTCCAAAGGAGGAGAATCACTATCGACCGCTCTTATCAGATCATCGAACCAGAAACATGCGGCTGTAGCGACAGGGACAATGCATGAAATTGGTTGTAGAAGGTAACCTTGCTGAACAAACATCTTTTTAAGCAAACCTTCTAATTTTTTATCCATAGGATCTTTGAAAGCACAACTATCCTCTATGGGTATAGTGGTGCGTTTGTTTAAAGTGGAAACCGCTCCCTCGACCTTGGGGACTGTCTGCCATAAGTCCTTTCTGGGGTCGACCATCGGAAACAATTTTTTAAATATGGGGGGAGGGACGAAAGGAATACCGGGTCTTTCCCATTCTTTATTAACAATGTCCGCCACCCGCTTGGGTATAGGAAAAGCTTCTGGGAGCCCCGGCACCTCTAGGAACTTGTCCATTTTACAAAGTTTCTCTGGGATGACCAACTTGTCACAATCATCCAGAGTGGATAATACCTCCTTAAGCAGAATGCGGAGATGTTCCAACTTAAATTTAAATGCAATCACATCAGGTTCAGCCTGTTGAGAAATGTTCCCTGAATCAGTAATTTCTCCCTCAGACAAAACCTCCCTGGCCCCATCAGACTGGGTTAGGGGCCCTTCAGAAATATTATTATCAGCGTCGTCATGCTCTTCAGTATCTAAAACAGAGCAGCCGCGCTTACGCTGATAAGTGTTCATTTTGGCTAAAATGTTTTTGACAGAATTATCCATTACAGCCGTTAATTGTTGCATAGTAAGGAGTATTGGCGCGCTAGATGTACTAGGGGCCTCCTGAGTGGGCAAGACTCGTGTAGACGGAGGAGGGAATGATGCAGTACCATGCTTACTCCCCTCACTTGAGGAATCATCTTGGGCATCATTATCATTATCACATAAATCACATTTATTTCAATGAATAGGAATTCTGGCTTCCCCACATTCAGAACACAGTCTATCTGGTAGTTCAGACATGTTAAACAGGCATAAACTTGATAACAAAGTACAAAAAACGTTTTAAAATAAAACCGTTACTGTCACTTTAAATTTTAAACTGAACACACTTTATTACTGCAATTGCGAAAAAACATGAAGGAATTGTTCAAAATTCACCAAATTTTCACCACAGTGTCTTAAAGCCTTAAAAGTATTGCACACCAAATTTGGAAGCTTTAACCCTTAAAATAACGGAACCGGAGCCGTTTTGAACTTTAACCCCTTTACAGTCCCTGGTATCTGCTTTGCTGAGACCCAACCAAGCCCAAAGGGGAATACGATACCAAATGACGCCTTCAGAAAGTCTTTTCTAAGTATCAGAGCTCCTCTCACATGCGACTGCATGCCATGCCTCTCAAAAACAAGTGCGCCACACCGGCGCGAAAATGAGGCTCTGCTTATGCTTTGGGAAAGCCCCTAAGAATAAGGTGTCTAAAACAGTGCCTGCCGATATTATTATATCAAAATACCCAGATAAAATGATTCCTCAAGGCTAAATATGTGTTAATAATGAATCGATTTAGCCCAGAAAAAGTCTACAGTTTTAATAAGCCCTTGTGAAGCCCTTATTTACGATCGTAATAAATATGGCTTACCGGATCCCATAGGGAAAATGACAGCTTCCAGCATTACATCGTCTTGTTAGAATGTGTCATACCTCAAGCAGCAAGAGACTGCACACTGTTCCCCCAACTGAAGTTAATTGCTCTCAACAGTCCTGTGTGGAACAGCCATGGATTTTAGTGACGGTTGCTAAAATCATTTTCCTCATACAAACAGAAATCTTCATCTCTTTTCTGTTTCTGAGTAAATAGTACATACCAGCACTATTTCAAAAAAACAAACTCTTGATTGAATAATAAAAACTACAGTTAAACACTAAAAAACTCTAAGCCATCTCCGTGGAGATGTTGCCTGTACAACGGCAAAGAGAATGACTGGGGTAGGCGGAGCCTAGGAGGGATCATGTGACCAGCTTTGCTGGGCTCTTTGCCATTTCCTGTTGGGGAAGAGAATATCCCACAAGTAAGGATGACGCCGTGGACCGGACACACCTATGTTGGAGAAATGAATTTATCAGGTAAGTTCTTACATAAATTATGTTTTCTTTCATGTAATTAGCAAGAGTCCATGAGCTAGTGACGTATGGGATAATGATTACCCAAGATGTGGATCTTTCCACACAAGAGTCACTAGAGAGGGAGGGATAAAATAAAGACAGCCAATTCCTGCTGAAAATAATCCACACCCAAAATAAAGTTTAATGAAAAACATAAGCAGAAGATTCAAACTGAAACCGCTGCCTGAAGTACTTTTCTACCAAAAACTGCTTCAGAAGAAGAAAATACATCAAAATGGTAGAATTTAGTAAAAGTAGCAAAGAGGACCAAGTTGCTGCTTTGCAAATCTGATCAACCGAAGCTTCATTCCTAAACGCCCAGGAAGTAGAAACTGACCTAGTAGAATGAGATGTAATCCTCTGAGGCGGAGTTTTACCCGACTCAACATAGGCAAGATGAATTAAAGATTTCAACCAAGATGCCAAAGAAATGGCAGAAGCTTTCTGGCCTTTTCTAGCACCGGAAAAAATAACAAATAGACTAGAAGTCTTTCGGAAAGACTTAGTAGCTTCAACATAATATTTCAAAGCTCTAACAACATCCAAAGAATGCAACGATTTCTCCTTAGAATTCTTAGGATTAGGACATAATGAAGGAACCACAATTTCTCTACTAATGTTGTTGGAATTCACAACTTTAGGTAAAAATTCAAAAGAAGTTCGCAACACCGCCTTATCCTGATGAAAAATCAGAAAAGGAGACTCACAAGAGCAGATAATTCAGAAACTCTTCTGGCAGAAGAGATGGCCAAAAGGAACAAAACTTTCCAAGAAAGTAATTTAATGTCCAATGAATGCATAGGTTCAAACGGAGGAGCTTGAAGAGCTCCCAGAACCAAATTCAAACTCCAAGGAGGAGAAATTGACTTAATGACAGGTTTTATACGAACCAAAGCTTGTACAAAACAATGAATATCAGGAAGAATAGCAATCTTTCTGTGAAAAAGAACAGAAAGAGCAGAGATTTGACCTTTCAAGGAACTTGCGGACAAACCCTTATCTAAACCATCCTGAAGAAACTGTAAAATTCTCGGTATTCTAAAAGAATGCCAAGAAAAATGATGAGAAAGACACCAAGAAATATAAGTCTTCCAGACTCTATAATATATCTCTCTAGATACAGATTTACGAGCCTGTAACATAGTATTAATCACAGAGTCAGAGAAACCTCTTTGACCAAGAATCAAGCGTTCAATCTCCATACCTTTAAATTTAAGGATTTCAGATCCTGATGGAAAAAAGGACCTTGTGACAGAAGGTCTGGTCTTAACGGAAGAGTCCACGGTTGGCAAGAGGCCATCCGGACAAGATCCGCATACCAAAACCTGTGAGGCCATGCCGGAGCTACCAGCAGAACAAACGAGCATTCCTTCAGAATCTTGGAGATTACTCTTGGAAGAAGAACTAGAGGCGGAAAGATATAAGCAGGATGATACTTCCAAGGAAGTGATAATGCATCCACTGCCTCCGCCTGAGGATCCCGGGATCTGGACAGATACCTGGGAAGTTTCTTGTTTAGATGAGACGCCATCAGATCTATTTCTGGAAGTTCCCACATTTGAACAATCTGAAGAAATACCTCTGGGTGAAGAGACCATTCGCCCGGATGCAACGTTTGGCGACTGAGATAATCCGCTTCCCAATTGTCTATAACTGGGATATGAACCGCAGAGATTAGACAGAAGCTGGATTCCACCCAAACCAAAATTCGAGATACTTCTTTCATAGCCTGTGAGTCCCTCCTTGATGATTGATGTATGCCACAGTTGTGACATTGTCTGTCTGAAAACAAATGAACGATTCTCTCTTCAGAAGAGGACAAAACTGAAGAGCTCTGAAAATTGCACGGAGTTCCAAAATATTGATCGGTAATCTCACCTCCTGAGATTCCCAAACTCCTTGTGCCGTCAGAGATCCCCACACAGCTCCCCAACCTGTGAGACTTGCATCTGTTGAAATTACAGTCCAGGTCGGAAGCACAAAAGAAGCCCCCTGAATTAAACGATGGTGATCTGTCCACCACGTTAGAGAATGTCGAACAATCGGTTTTAAAGATATTAATTGAGATATCTTTGTGTAATCCTTGCACCATTGATTCAGCATACAGAGCTGAAGAGGTCGCATGTGAAAACGAGCAAAGGGGATCGCGTCCGATGCAGCAGTCATAAGACCTAGAATTTCCATGCATAAGGCTACCGAAGGGAATGATTGTGACTGAAGGTTTCGACAAGCTGAAATCAATTTTAGACGTCTCTTGTCTGTTAAAGACAGAGTCATGGACACTGAATCTATCTGGAAACCCAGAAAAGTTACCCTTGTCTGAGGAATCAATTAACTTTTTGGTAAATTGATCCTCCAACCATGATCTTGAAGAAACAACACAAGTCGATTCGTATGAGATTCTGCTAAATGTAAAGACTGAGCAAGTACCAAGATATCGTCCAAATAAGGAAATACCACAATACCCTGTTCTCTGATTACAGACAGAAGGGCACCGAGAACCTTTGTAAAAATTCTTGGAGCTGTAGCTAGGCCAAACGGCAGAGCCACAAACTGGTAATGCTTGTCCAGAAAAGAGAATTTCAGGAACTGATAATGATCTGGATGAATCGGAATATGCAGATATGCTTCCTGTAAATCTATTGTGGACATATAATGCCCTTGCTGAACAAAAGGCAAGATAGTCCTTACAGTTACCATCTTGAACGTTGGTATCCTTACATAACGATTCAATATTTTTAGATCCAGAACTGGTCTGAAGGAATTCTCCTTCTTTGGTACAATGAAGAGATTTGAATAAAACCCCATCCCCTGTTCCGGAACTGGAACTGGCATAATTACTCCAGCCAACTCTAGATCTGAAACACAATTCAGAAATGCTTGAGCTTTCACTGGATTTACTGGGACACGGGAAAGAAAAAATCTCTTTGCAGGAGGTCTCATCTTGAAACCAATTCTGTACCCTTCTGAAACAATGTTCTGAATCCAAAGATTGTGAACAGAATTGATCCAAATTTCTTTGAAAAAACGTAACCTGCCCCCTACCAGCTGAGCTGGAATGAGGGCCGCACCTTCATGTGGACTTAGAAGCAGGCTTTGCCTTTCTAGCAGGCTTGGATTTATTCCAGACCGGAGATGGTTTCCAAACTGAAACTGCTCCTGAGGATGAAGGATTAGGCTTTTGTTCTTTGTTGAAACGAAAGGAACGAAAACGATTATTAGCCCTGTTTTTACCCTTAGATTTTTTATCCTGTGGTAAAAAAGTTCCTTTCCCACCAGTAACAGTTGAGATAATAGAATCCAACTGAGAACCAAATAATTTGTTACCCTGGAAAGAAATGGAAAGTAGAGTTGATTTAGAAGCCATATCAGCATTCCAAGTCTTAAGCCATAAAGCTCTTCTAGCTAAAATAACTAGAGACATAAACCTGACATCAACTCTGATAATATCAAAAATGGCATCACAGATAAAATTATTAGCATGCTGAAGAAGAATAATAATATCATGAGAATCATGATCTGTTACTTGTTGCGCTAAGGTTTCCAACCAAAAAGTTGAAGCTGCAGCAACATCAGCCAATGATATAGCAGGTCTAAGAAGATTACCTGAACACAGATAAGCTTTTCTTAGAAAGGATTCAATTTTCCTATCTAAAGGATCCTTAAACGAAGTACCATCTGACGTAGGAATAGTAGTACGTTTAGCAAGGGTAGAAATAGCCCCATCAACTTTAGGGATTTTGTCCCAAAATTCTAATCTGTCAGACGGCACAGGATATAATTGCTTAAAACGTTTAGAAGGAGTAAATGAATTACCCAATTTATCCCATTCTTTGGAAATTACTGCAGAAATAGCATTAGGAACAGGAAAAACTTCTGGAATAACTACAGGAGATTTAAATACCTTATCTAAACGTTTAGAATTAGTATTAAGAGGACCAGAATCCTCTATTTCTAAAGCAATTAGTACTTCTTTAAGTAAAGAACGAATAAATTCCATTTTAAATAAATATGAAGATTTATCAGCATCAATCTCTGAGACAGAATCCTCTGAACCAGAAGAGTCATCAGAATCAGAATGATGATGTTCATTTAAAAATTCATCTGTAGGGAGAGAAGTTTTAAAAGATTTTTTACGTTTACTAGAAGGAGAAATAACAGACATAACCTTCTTTATGGATTCAGAAACAAAATCTCTTATGTTATCAGGAACATTCTGCACCTTAGATGTTGAAGGAACTGCAACAGGCAATGGTACTTTACTAAAGGAAATATTATCTGCATTAACAAGTTTGTCATGACAATTAATACAAACAACAGCCGGAGGAATAGCTACCAAAAGTTTACAGCAGATACACTTAGCTTTGGTAGATCCAGCACTAGACAGCGATTTTCCTGTAGTATCTTCTGACTCAGATGCAACGTGAGACATCTTGCAATATGTAAGAGAAAAAACAACATATAAAGCAAAATTGATCAAATTCCTTAAATGACAGTTTCAGGAATGGGAAAAAATGCCAAAGAACAAGCTTCTAGCAACCAGAAGCAATGAAAAAAAGAGACTGAAATAATGTGGAGACAAAAGCGACGCCCATATTTTTTAGCGCCAAATCAGACGCCCACATTATTTGGCGCCTAAATGCTTTTGGCGCCAAAAATGACGCCACATCCGGAACGCCGACATTTTTGGCGCAAAATAACGTCAAAAAATGACGCAAGTTCCGGCGACACGTATGACGCCGGAAACGGAAAAGAATTTTTTGCGCCAAAAAAGTCTGCGCCAAGAATGACGCAATAAAATGAAGTATTTTCAGCCCCCGCGAGCCTAACAGCCCACAGGGAAAAAAGAGTCAAATTTTTGAAGGTAAGAAAAAAATGATTAATTCAAGTGCATTATCCCAAATATGAAACTGACTGTCTGAAAAATAAGGAAAGTTGAACATTCTGAGTCAAGGCAAATAAATGTTTGAATACATATATTTAGAACTTTATAAACAAAGTGCCCAACCATAGCTTAGAGTGTCACAGAAAATAAGATTTACTTACCCCAGGACACTCATCTACATGTTTGTAGAAAGCCAAACCAGTACTGAAACGAGAATCAGCAGAGGTAATGGTATATATAAGAGTATATCGTCGATCTGAAAAGGGAGGTAAGAGATGAATCTCTACGACCGATAACAGGGAACCTATGAAATAGACCCCGTAGAAGGAGATCACTGCATTCAAATAGGCAATACTCTCTTCACATCCCTCTGACATTCACTGCACGCTGAGAGGAAAACCGGGCTCCAACTTGCTGCGGAGCGCATATCAACGTAGAATCTAGCACAAACTTACTTCACCACCTCCATCGGAGGCAAAGTTTGTAAAAACTGAATTGTGGGTGTGGTGAGGGGTGTATTTATAGGCATTTTGAGGTTTGGGAAACTTTGCCCCTCCTGGTAGGAATGTATATCCCATACGTCACTAGCTCATGGACTCTTGCTAATTACATGAAAGAAACAAGAACTCCCATTGACCAAAGTCCAGGTTGCAAAGCTAACCCTAAGCCATCGTGGGACCTCATCAGCAGCAGACGCCACTAGTAGAGAGATGGACATCAAGAGACCCCCGCACCAAAGGGGAGAACAGACTCCATAAAAGAACACGGTCAACACTGCATAGAGCAAACCGATCCCTGACCTTCACTCCAAGGTAATGGTCCCAGCCCAAAGGCTAGTTAAAGACCTAAGACAGGAAGTATCAAAACTCTGCCGCGACCTATGGGAGAAAAAGGATAGATCTACGATCAACCCCAGAGTAGAGCTCTGACCGCTACTTAAAAACTGGCATGCTATCATGAGCCATGACAGGAACTTTGTGCTCAGGGCCCAGGACCCCTACACGGTTGCCTTCCATAAGGAAGGAACACTCCCAAGGGGAAGGAAGTATTCTGACCCACAGCATACTAACACCAGAATCCAGCTCCATGATGAGTACGCAAGAAGGGAAAAGACCCTCCGATGCGAGAAAAACAAGGACCCACAGGCCTTCACGGATACTATGGTACCTCCAAATCGAGGAGAGCAATGCAAGCACCCATCCCCCACCCTAGGTGAGGAGAAGAGGAAGAAAATAAACGGTAACCACCCTAACAATAGAGGCAAGACCTTCGGTTTAAATCGGCAGCCCAGTTGATACAACTGAAAGTCTACCGGGTAGCATGAGATGCCCCCGAAGACAAGCAGGGACCTGTGAAAGAGACCTCAAACTTAAGCCTCAAGCAGCTATTATCTCTCAAAGGAACAAGCGGGAGATCCAAACCCTAAGGTTAAACTGAACCGCCCATGCCCTTTCCAGGCAAGAGACATGGTCCTTAGCCAGAGTCCTCGAGAATTGGACGATCGCAAGATCTAACCGCCTGAGGAACCCGTAAGCAACCTCCTATGGTTAGGGGCGCACCTAAGACCAAGCCTTCCATCATCTAAAGACCCAAGACGTAGAGTACCAGCAACAGCCTCAAACCCAAGAGTCTAAAAAACTCATGTTATACAAGACCTCCCAAGGTTATACACATCTCCAAACCGTAAAGGAATGTGAAATTACGGTTCAGAGTCCCCAGGGACTCTTAGAAACCACAATGATATCTTAAAAGGTCGGTCACGTATCCCAAGCAAATTGAAAGAAAAAGACCAACTAAAGTCGGAGCTCACAACCTTCCTTCAAGAAGCATTGGATCTACGCACTAGGCCTCCGTACTTCGTAGTAGGATCCGAGCCCAGAGTCCATATTAATAGGCCAAAGTGACATTCAGAATCCGACAGGATAATCAGCACCACAAGGGTGACATGAACCCAAGGAACAGCAGATAGCACCCGACCAGTACCTGCCTGGTACAAGAACACTCCAGAACTGTCTAAGGTCCAAGAAAAATTGACCCGAAGGTTTGATCATATGAACTAAAAACATAACTTTGTTCCTAATCAAAAGTGCGCAACTTCAGAGGAAGTGCCCACACGACCACATAATTGCAAGTATCAATTCCAGAGAAAGAATGTTCCTAAAATGGAAATTATATCCGACGTGAGTTTATTAAAAACAAATCAAATACATCCTATCTGGATCAAAATAAAAGTAAGGCAGCACACACGGGTGAATGCCCAAGGAGAATGGGTACGTCAACAGGACCAGCCGATTAGAGGTCCTATTCACCCAAGCTCAGAACTGGAACTGATACATAAAAGAAAGAAAGAAAAACAGAGACGTCAAGGAGATTAGCTTCATCCCCAAACGTCTAACCCAGCTTGCCATCCGGCATCTAAGGCCAAGGATCCCTCGGCCCACTAGGACTGGAATCCTCCAGCACTGCCAAAACATGTCTTAGTAGGATACGAAGACGTGCTAACCTATAATGGAAGGAAAAATTATCCCTCGATGAATCGAAAGGCGACCCCGGCCACGAGGTTGGGACCCCTGAAGCCTCAGAGGCCAAAGCTTCCCCAAAAGGCCAAACTGAATCAGGCGATCCCACGCCTGACGGGCCCTGGTTGACAAAACACAGACAGTACCTTAAAAGTATTTCACTTGGGAGATATAAATGAGCCAGCACCATAGATATGGGCATGCGGAAACTTACCCTGCACGTTGTCGGTGGTTAAGGGGTTAATTATTTTACCTGAAAATTTATTATGCAGTGCCTCGCCATTAACCCTTTGTTTTAAGTTTCTGAATTGTACAGCTCTAACTCCCCCCACATAATTCCTTCTACTGCTGTTTCTATATCCAACTTTGTTTGGTAGAATGCAAGATTTTAACACTTATTATCGGCTGGAGCATACCTAGAAGCAAATAAGCTGCTGTGAACTCAGTTGAAATACAATGCCTGTGTTTCTGATGCTAAACACTTAAGGGGGGAGGGGGTCAGACTACTCCAGATAGCATGGTTATGTAACTAATTTTGCTTCATTTTTAAACTAATTTAAAAATACTTGCCAGCAATTGTTAAACTTTTTTTATGCAAACTATTTTTACGTAATTATCCCTTTTAGGATATGCACAGATCTCAACATGATTTCTGGCACTTTAAGCAGCACTTTAAGCAGCCAATCAGGATGCAAGCCCTGGGACTTGCAAGAGATTGGAGTATGCATCAGGTACAGTCATGTTTGTTTGCCTCATCCATTTAAGGAAGTTTACTATTAAATCTCACAAGATTTCAGTGAAATCTGATGAGATCACAGTAAAGCGAAGTGTGAAGATCAGCACTAAAGAATAAAAATTGCAAGTGAGCCAGTATTTTACAGTCATGGTCAGCATTTTTAAAAATAAATATTAAATATAGAAAAAAGGTTGCTATTATGGCGACACTTCTTCTACGTGTATTGGAATCTCACTATAAACCAATGATCATTTATCATTATTTATTAGAATAGTGCTGCAAATTTTGAAGTGCTGGATAAAGGCAGAGGAGGGGGCCTGCCCTAAAGAGCTGTTCGGAGATTTGTAGGTTAGGGTTAATACTTTAAAGTGAAGTCCAAAGTGTATGGGCAGCCAATTTAGGATCTGGCAGAGAAGGGTAGCTGACAAGGATTGGCAAGTTAGGTGAAACATTTATGATAGATTGGAAGGAAGAGAGGCAGGATTTAAGAAGGTCATTTAGTAGAAGTTTGCAATGGTCAATGGGTGATAAAATGAGGGAACTGATTAGTATTTCTGTAGTTTCTTGAGTAAGGAAAGTGGGCATTATACAAATGAATTACTTATGCACTGATTGAGGAAACAAAATCTATAAAACAGAGTGTAAAACAGGAAACACTAACCTGCTACTCCGTTGCCGTTACCGACAACCACCAAGGCACTAACAGATTTTTTTCTTCCTTCCTTGGCTGTCATATTAAAAACATTTTTCACCTAAAATGATAAAAAAAAGGCCTTATGAAATTGAAGCTATTAACTCATAACAGAAAAAGAAAAGACTTTATTAAATTAAAAGGCAGTAAACACCTTGTAATTACAAGACATTTCTTGCTATAGAACAACATATAAGCTTATAAACATTTTTAAAACAAAGAGACATGAAACTCAAATTCATGATTCAGGTGTAGCATACAACGTGTAAAAAATGTCCAATTTACTTCTATTATCAAATTCATTTTATTCTCTTGGTAAAATAAAACATGAGATTTGAGTGACAGATGCATATAGAACTAGATGAGTTAAAAAAAAAAAAGTTTAACCTCTGCACCTTCCCCTTAGGATGCCTTTACTCTAGGTGTAACTGCCTAGAGAGGAAGCTCCTTACCTAGGACCTATTAATGTAACCTCAAATGTTTCAGAATTTCATAGAGTGTAAGCACTAGATATGTTATGATATGTAAATTTTGGTTTTCGTTATTAGTAGAATGAATAGTAACAATGGTTGCCGTCTGCGGCTCATTTTGGCACCAGTTTATTAAAATATACACATACGTATTTTGTCCATATTTATATATTTTTTGAAGACCTATATGGTAAAAAAAAAAAAAAAAAAAAAAAAAAAAAAAAAAATTATGCTTACCTGATAAATTTCTTTCCGGGTATGGAGAGTCCATGACTTCAATCCAATAACTAGTGGGATATTCAACTCCTGGCCAGCAGGAGTAGGCAAAGAGCACTCCAGCAAAGTCAATTACTAGTGGGAACCAATACCCAAGCTAGAGGACACAGAATGAAAACGGAGGGAGAACAAGGCAGGCGTACCTAAACAGAAGGCACCACCGCTTGAAGAACCTTTCTCCCAAAAGAGGCCACAGCCAAAGCAAAAGTATCAAAAATTGTAGAATTTGGAAAATGTATGCAAAGAGGACCATGTTGCCGCCTTGCAAATTTGCTCCACAGAAGCTTCATTTTTGAAAGCCTAGGAAGAAGAGACAGCCCTGGTGGAATGAGCCGTAATTCTCTCAGGCGGCTGCTGTCCAGCTGTCTCATAAGCTAAACAGATAACACTTTTCAACCAGAGTGACAGAGTAGTAGAAGTGACCTTCTGACCCTTACGCTTACCAGAGAAAACAACAAAAAGGGCAGACAATTGTCTAATATCTTTAGTAGCTTGAAGATAAAATTTTAGAACATGCACCACATCCAAGTTATGTAATAGACGTTCCTTCTGGGAAGAAGTATTGGGACAAAAGGAAGGAACAAAAATTTGCTTTCTGATATTTCTATCCGATACAACCTTGGGAGAAAACCCAACTTAGTATGAAGGACTGCCTTGTCCGCATGAAAAATAAGGTAATCACACTGCAGAGCCAAAAGCTCAGAAACTCTGCGAGCGGAAGAAATAGTGAGAAGGAACAAAACCTTCTAAGATAACAATTTAATATCAACAAAATGCATTGGCTCAAACAGAACCTGTTGCAAAACTTTAAGAACAAGGTTAAGGCTCCAAGGAGGAGCAACAAGTTTAAACACAGGCCTGATTCTGACCAGGGCCTGAACAAAAGCTTGAACATCTGCCAGACGTTTGTGTAAAAGAATAGACAGTGCAGAAATCTAAAGACTGACAAACCTTTCTCCATGCCATCCTGTAGAAAAGATAAAATGCGGGGAATCCTTACCCGGCTCCATGAGAACCCCTTAGATTCACACCAATAAAGGTATTTATGCCATACCTTATGGTAAATCTTGCGAGTAACAGGTTTACAAGCCTGAAGCATGGTATCAATGACCGCCTCAGAAAAACCACATCTAGACAACACTAGGCGTTCAATCTCCAAGCAGTCAGCTTCAGAGAATTCAGATTTGGATGGAGGAATAGACCCTGAATTAGAAGGTCCTCCCTCAGAGGTAACCTCCAAAGTGGAAGAGATGACATCTTCACCAAATCCGCTAATCAGATCCTTCACCAAATCCGCTAATCAGGCCATGCTGGAGCTATTAGAATTACCGATGCTCTCTCCTGTTTGATACGAGCAATGACTCCTGAAAGGAGAGCAAACGGAGAAAAGATCCAAGGAACAGCAAGAGCGTCTATCAAAGCAGCCTGAGGATCTCTTGACCTTGAAATGTACTTTGGGAGCTTGGAGGTTTGACGAGATGCAATCAGATTCAACTCCGGAACCCCCCCACCAAAAGGTTATCTTTGAGCCAACTCCCAGGGAGGAAAGGTCCGTCTGCTCAGAAAATCCGCCTCCCAGTTGACCACCCCTGGAATATGGATAGCAGACAGGAGACAATAGTGAGCTTCCGACCCACTGCAGAATGCGAGTCACCTTCTTCATAGCCAAGGAACTCAGAGTTCCTCCCTGGTGGTTGATGTAAGCCACTGAGGTGATGTCGTCTGAATGGAATCTGATAGACCGGACTAAAGATAATTGAGGCCAAGTTGTCAAGGCATTGAAGATTGCTATCAGCTCCAAGATGTTTATGGGAAGAGAAGACTCCTCCCGAGTCCACAGGCCCTGAGCTTTTAGTGAACCCCAAACTGCTCCCCAGCCTAACAGGCTGGTGTCTGTAGTCACAATCACCCAGGAAGGTCTCAGGAAGCAAGTGCCCCGAGACAGATGTTCTTGTAAAATCCACCATGAGAGAGAGTCTCTTGTTAGGGGATTCTGCATAGTTGCAGAGGTCTAAGATGGAACCAAGCAAAGGAAATGATGTTCATGGAAGCAACCATCAGACCAATCACCTCCATGCATTAATCCACAGATGGACGAATAGCAGACTGGAGAGAAAGGCAAGAAGCCTCAATCTTCATGTGAAGGGAATATATGATTGTCCCTAAAAAAACACACCCTTGTAGCCGGAAAAAGGGAACTGTTTTCCAGATTCACTTTCCATCCGTGGGAACGTAGAAAAGATAACATCTCTGTATGAGATTTTGCTAGCTGAAAAGATGATGCCTGAACCAAGATGTCGTCCAGGTAAGGCGCTACTGCAATTCCCTGGCATTTGACCACAGCCAAGAGAGCCCCCAGAACCTTTGTAAATATTCTGGGAGCCGTAGCAAGACCGAACGGAAGAGCAACAAGCTGGCAATGCTTGCCCAGAAAGGCAAACCTTTGAAACTGGTGATGATCCCTGTGAATGGGAACATATAGATACGCGTCCTTCAGGTCTATGGTCATCATGAACTGACCCTCCTGAATCAATGGAATGAATAGTTTCCATCTTGAAGGATGGAACCCTGAGGAATTTGTTGAGGCACTTTAGGTTTAGAATGGGATGGAAAGTTCCCTCCTTTTTGGGAACCACACAGATATTTAAATAGAATCCTTGTCCCTATTCCTCTACAGGAACTGGAACAATAACACCCAGGGAGGATAGGTTATCTACGCAATTTAAGAAGGCCTCCCTCTTTACTTGGTTTGTGGATAGTCTTGATAGGAGAAATCTGCCCCTTGGCAGGCAAGACTTGAATCCTATTCTGTAACCCTGGGATACTATGTTCACAGCCCCCGATTTGAGACATCTCTTATCCAAGCTTGCTGAAAACAAGAAAGCCTGCCCCCCACCTGATCCAAAGTTGGATCGGGGGCGGACCCTTCATGCTAATTTAGAATCAGTGGAATACTTCTTTTGCTTCTCTTTATTCCATGGCTGACTGGACCTCCAAGAGGTCTTGGATTGCTCTGGTTTGGAAGAAGAAGAGGAAGACTTCAGTCCTTTAAAGTTACGAAAGGAGCAAAAATTAGAAATCTGGTGACTCTTAGGTCTATTCTTCTTGTCTTGAGGAAGGAAATAACCCTTTCCACCCGTAATTTCTGAAATAATTTCTGCCAGACCAGGCCCAAACAATGTTTTACCTTTATAAGGTAAAGACAAAAGCTTGGCTTTTGAAGTTACATCAGCCGACTAGGATTTTAACCACAGAGATCTGCGAGCTAGAACAGTGAAACTAGACATCTCCAAATTTAATTATCTGCATGTTAGCATCGCAGATAAAGGTATTGGCCAGCTTAAGAGCTTTGATCCTATCTTGGATCTCCTCTATCGTAGTCTCTTCTGATATCAGATCAGACAAGGCATCTCAACAATAAGATGCAGCTCACGCAACCGTGGCAATACTTGCCGCAGGTTGCCACTGTAATCCTTGATGGATGTACATCTTTTTTAAGTAAGCCTCTAGCTTCTTATACATGGGATCCTTAAAGGAACAACTATTCTCTATAGGAATGGTAGTTCTTTTAGCTAGAGTAGAGGTAGCTTCTTCTACTTTAGGCACAGTGTGCCATGTGTCACGAATGGAGTCAGCAACAGGAAACATCTTTTTAAAAACAAGAGGAAAAAGGAACCCCTGGCGTATCCCATTCCGGAGCTATAATTTCTGACATCTTGTCTGGAACAGGAAAAACATCCACAGAAGAGGGAGAATCATAAACTCTATTAAGAGTCATCCAAAATAGCTAGAAACTCCTTCAGTAGCAACAGGAGATGTTCAAGCTTAAATCTGAATTTAACTTCTTCAGATTCTGAAGATTTTTCCCCCATTGTGTCTTAGAGGTGAAGGTGAGTCTTAGATCTCACCTTCAGAAGCTACTGAAGTATCCTCCTCATTAGACATTTGGGAAAGGTTGACCAGCGCAGATTTAGAGGGGTCAGAAACCATACTAGTAAAAAAATGTTTAGAATTCCTCTTACCCGAAGTAGGGAAAGCAGATAAAGCTGCAGACACTGCAGAAGTTATCTGCAGTAAAATCTCCTGGTAAATAAACACCCCCAAGAGGTTGAGAGGAACCACAGGGCACTGCTTGGGAAACTATTAGGGCCTGAAAAGTCTGAGGTGAAAGCTGAGGAATATATTCAACAGCATTGTCCTAAGAGACATATGGCTCAGAAGGGAATATTTTATAGTAGAGCAAAATTGCACAGGGGGTACAACCTGAGCTTCCAGACAAAATAAACATTTATCAAAAACTTTGAACTTTGGTCTGAGTCAATTATAAATATATAGAAAATATAGAATATAAAGAATATATAACTTATCCAAATCCAGTATAAATAAAAGTAAAAGCAAAGTAAAAAAGATTTTATTTGAAAACTACTGCCTCACACCTCTATACCTCAGCTAAGCTGAAGAGCCTTACCGTACCAGACCGGATATGTAACTGGAAAAAACATAAATTATGCTTACCTGATCATTTCATTTCCATTGAGGGGAGGAGACTCCACGGCTTCATTCATTACTGTTGGGAATTAAGAACCTGGACCACCAGGAGGAGGCAAAGACACCCCAGCCAAAGGCTTAAATACCTCCCCCACTTCCCTCATCGCCCAGTCATTCTGCCGAGGTACCAAGGAACAGTAGGAGAAATATCAGGGTATAAATGGTGCCAGAAGATTAATTAAATTTAGGTCCGCCCATCGGACATACAGACGGGAGCCGTGGACTCTCCTCCCCTTGATGGAAATGAAATCATCAGGTAAGCATAATTTATGTTTTCCATCTAAAGGGGAGGAGAGTCCACGGCTTCATTTATTACTGTTGGGAACATATACCCAAGCTCTAGAGGACACTGAATGAAACCGGCAGGGTAAAAGGAGAACCCTAATCTGAGAGCCTGCAAAACCTTTCTCCCAAAAACATCTTCCGCAGAAGCAAAAACGTAAGATTTGTATAACTTTGTAAAAGTGTGTAAGGATGACCAGGTAGCCACCTTACAAATTTGCTCCATAGAGGCCTCATTCTTGAAGGACCAAGACAAAGCCACAGCTCTAATTGAATGAGCCGTGATCCTCTGAGGAGGCTTATGTCCCGCTGTCTTATAGGCCAAGGGAATCAAGCTCCTCAACCAAAAAGGACCAAGAAGTAGAAGAGGCTTTCTGCCCCTTAGACTTCCCTGAATACACCACATAAAGAGATGTAGACTGTCTGAAATCCTTTGTAGCCTGAAGATAGAACGTTAAGGCACGAACAACATCCATGTAATGAAGTAACCTTTCCTAGAAGAAGAAGGGTTAGGACACAAAAAAAGGAACAACTATTTCCTGATTGATGTTACGGTTAGACATCACCTTGGGAAGAAACCCCAAACCAGTGAGAAGCACAACCTTATCCACATGAAAAACCAGATAAGGATGCTCACATTGCAAGGCAGCCAGTTCAGATACTCTGCGTGCCGATGCAATGGCCAACAGGAAGAGAACCTTCCAGGACACAATCTTAATGTCAATGGCAATAGGCTCAAATTGAACCTTCTGCAATACCTTAAGGACCAAGTTTAAGCTCCATGGGGGAGCAGTCTGTCTAAAGACAGGCCTGATTCTAGACAAAGTCTGAACAAAAGATTGGATGTCAGGGAGCTCAGCTACTTTCCTATGCAACAAGACTAATAATACCGAAATCTGTCCCCTTAAGGAACTGGTCGCAAGACCCTTCTCCAAACCATCTTGGAGAAAGGACAGAATCCTGGATACCTTCACCATATGCCAAGTATATCCATGCTTCTCACACCAGGACAAGTAACACCTACACACCTTATGGTAGATGCGACGAGTGACTGGCTTCCTTGCCTGAATTAGAGTATCAATCACACTTTCAGAAAAACCTTTGTTGGCCAAGACTAGGCATTCAATCTCCATGCAGTCAGCCGCAGAGAATCGAGATTTTAAAGTTGAAAAGGACCCTGTTCCAGTAGATCCCTGTGACAGGGTAACCTCCACGGCGGAGAGAATGATATCCCCACCAGATCTGCAAACCACGTCCTCCATGGCCACGATTGAGCAATCAGAATGTCCGAAGCTTGCTCCTGTTTGATGCGTGCCACTACACGAGGTAGAAGTGGTAATGGTGGAAAAATGTAAGCTAGGCTGAACCCCCAAGGCACCGCTAAGGCATCTATCAGCTCTGCCTGGGGATCCCTGGACCTCGACCCGTATCGGGGTAGCTTGCAATTGAGTCTGGACGCCATGAGATCTATCTCTGGCGTTCTCCACCTAAGACAAATCTCTGCAAAGACTTCGGGGTGGGTGAGACCATTCCCCAGGATGGAATGATTGCTTGCTGAGAAATGCTGCTTCCCAGTTATCCACACCTGGAATGTGAATCGCTGAGAGCGAGCAGCTGTGGGACTCCGCCCACTCCAAGATCCAAGACACCTCCCTCATGGCTAGGGAGTTCCTCGTACCCCCCTGATGGTTGATGTAAGCCACTGAAGTAATGTTGTCGGTCTGGAATCTGATGAAGCTGAACAACCCCAGAGGAGGCCATGCTTTCAGAGCATTGTAGATTGCTCTGAGTTCCAGAATATTTATCGGAAGGAGAGACTCCTCCCGGGTCCATTTTCCTTGTGCCATCCTGGCACCCCAAATAGCTCCCCATCCTGCCAGACTTGTGTCAGTGGTCACAATCTCCCAGGACGGTCTCAAGAAGGATGTCCCCATGGACAGTTGCTCCGGACGGATCCACCAAGAGAGGGAGATCCGAGTCCGAGCATACATGGATATCTGCTGTCGGGATGGTTTCACAGAAAGACTCTCCTTGCATATCCAGACTCTAACTTTTCCCCAGGCTCTCACTGAGAGGCTAACAGGACTAATTAAAACTCCAGTCCCAATGCGAAGAGTACTACCCTCCATAAGAGACTACTCCGATCTTCGGCACTTCTCTGCCATCCTCCTGTGACGAAAGGCAAAGAATGACTGGGGGATGAGGGGAGTGGGGGAGGTATTTAAGCCTTTGTCTGGGGTGTCTTTGCCTCCTCCTGGTGGCCAGGTTCTTAATTTCCAACAGTAATGAATGAAGCCTTGGACTCTCCTCCCCTTTAGATGGAAAAACAGCCAGGACTCTGCTCTTTCAGATCCGCTGTCAGAGAATGCTGTCAGACTTGTGAAGCTAAGCAATCCAACAGAAGCCAACACTTCTAATCTAAAAAGAAACTGCAACACTGTAAAAGCGTGCGTTTCTGTTCGACTAGCAGAAAAAAACTTAAGTACGCTGATCTCCTTCTCATACATATAATAATAATAATAAAAAAGATTAACCCTTCATAAACACCTTGCTATATCGTACAAGACCAATTAAACCCCTGAGCCAGTCTCTCATAAAAAGTAAAGGTAAAATATATTAACCCCTTAATGTATCACAAAAAGCCAGTGTGACTGAACATCACTTTCTGTCAGGGACCTAAATAAAAAGAAAGAACAGAGTAACCAACCCTGGCTTTCTATAAAGGGGTAGCAATAATGTTAGAAATAAAGCGAAGACTACCTCGCCCCTTTCTAACTGCTAAAAGCCACCATTACTCTTACTAAAGAGATTGACATGGATAAAGCATAACCCCAATCCTTGCTTGCAGGGACAAGTACCCATAAAAGGATTAAATATCTTCAGACACCATCTTCGCACATTCTCCATTGACTAAGGCAAAGAGAATGACTGGGAATTATGAGTAACGGAAGTTATACTTAACAGCTTTGCTGGGGTGCTCTTTGCCTCCTCCTGCTGGCCAGGAGTTGAATATCCCACTAGTAATTGGAATGAAGTCTTGGACTCTCCATCCCATAGGAAAGAAAACTATTGACTACAACTCACTACTATGCAAGGCATTATGTCAAAGAAGTTAAAGTGATAGTAAATTCTAGCGTTTCAAAAACGCTAGGATTTACCATCACTAAAAATAAAGGAGACCTTCATTCATCAGTTTAAAAAAACAAATGAATAGGTACCTTTATATCGCTGCAGCGTTTTTAAAATACTAGAATTTACCATCACTTGCAAACATTTTAGAAATTTTAAAACAAATCAGTATAATGTTTGATACAACACTTATTTAAGAAAGAAAAATGTATGAAGTGAATGGACCAAGAATAAAACCAATGACCATTAGCGTACCAGAATTAACTTGCAATCTTGATAACTGGTTTTTGATCCCAGAAAAACAAACGCCTAATTTAGAGTTCTGCGTCAGCCGTCAAATGCAGCGTTAAGGGGTCCTAACGCTGCTTTTGGCCGCCTGCAGGTATTTAGAGTCAGGTAGGTAAAGGTGTACCGCTCACTTTCAAGCCGCGACTATTCCATACCGCAGATCCCCTTACGCCAATTGCGTATCCTATCTTTTCAATGGGATCTTCCTAACGCTGGTATTTAGAGTCTTGGCTGAAGTGAGCGTTACAACTCTACCGACAAAACTCCTACCGCCCATGGAAAGGCTGTAGTTAAGAGCTTTCTGGGCTAACGCCGGTTTATAAAGCTCTTAACTAAAGTGCTCTAAAGTACACTAACACCCATAAACTACCTATGTATCCCTAAACCGAGGTCCCCCAACATCGCCGCCACTATAATAAATAATTTAACCAATAATCTGCCGACCGCACATCGCCGATTACGATCAGCCAATAGAATGCAAGCTCAATCTGATTGGCTGATTGGATCAGCCAATCGGATTGAACTTGAATCTGATTGGCTGATTGAATCAGCCAATCAGATTTTTCCTACCTTAATTCTGATTGGCTGATAGAATCATATCAGCCAATCGGAATTTGAGGGACGCCATCTTGGATGACGTCATTTAAAGGAACCTTCATTTGGCGAGTAGGCGTCGGTTGAAGAGGATGGATCCGCGTCGGCTGGAAGAAGATGGCTCAGCTCCGGATGGATGAAGATAGAAGATGCCGCTTGGATGAAGATGTCTGCCGGTCCGGATGTCCTCTTCTGCCCGGATAGGATGAAGACTTCTGCCGCTCCAGATGTCCTCTTTTGGTCCATCGGTGCACAGCTGGGTGAAGACGACTCAAGGTAGGGAGATCTTCAGGGGGGTAGTGTTAGGTTTATTTAAGGGGGGTTTGGGTTAGAGTAGGGGTATGTGGATGGTGGGTTTTAATGTTGGGGGGGGGAGATTGTATTTTTTTTTATAGGCAAAAGAGCTGATTACTTAGGGGCATGCCCCGCAAAAAGCCCTTTTAAGGGCTGGTAAAAGAGCTGGTTACTTTTTAATTTAGAATAGGGTAGGGACCTTTATTATTTTGGGGGGCTTTTTTATTTTATTAGGGGCTTAGAGTAGGTGTAATTAGCCTAATATTCTTGTAATCTTTTTTTATTTTTTGCAATTTAGTGGGGGGGTTTTGTAATTTAGTTTAGTTTATTTAATTGTATGTAATTGTAGGTAATTTATTTAATTAATTTATTGATAGTGTAGTGTTAGGTTTAATTGTAACTTAGGTTAGGATTTATTTTACAGGTAATTTTGTAATTATTTTAACTAGGTAGCTATTAAATAGTTAATAACTATTTAATAGCTATTGTAAAAAGTTAAAACAAATACAAAGTTGCCTGTAAAATAAAACAGAATTTATGCTTACCTGATAAATTACTTTCTCCAACGGTGTGTCCGGTCCACGGCGTCATCCTTACTTGTGGGAATATCTCTTCCCCAACAGGAAATGGCAAAGAGTACCAGCAAAGCTGGCCATATAGTCCCTCCTAGGCTCCGCCCACCCCAGTCATTCGACCGACGGACAGGAGGAAAAATATAGGAGAAACCATATGGTACCGTGGTGACTGTAGTTAGAAAAACAGAATTTATGTTTACCTGATAAATTTCTTTCTCCAACGGTGTGTCCGGTCCACGGCGTCATCCTTACTTGTGGGATATTCTCTTCCCCAACAGGAAATGGCAAAGAGCCCAGCAAAGCTGGTCACATGATCCCTCCTAGGCTCCGCCTACCCCAGTCATTCGACCGACGTTAAGGAGGAATATTTGCATAGGAGAAACCATATGGTACCGTGGTGACTGTAGTTAAAGAAAATAAAATATCAGACCTGATTAAAAAAACCAGGGCGGGCCGTGGACCGGACACACCGTTGGAGAAAGAAATTTATCAGGTAAACATAAATTCTGTTTTCTCCAACATAGGTGTGTCCGGTCCACGGCGTCATCCTTACTTGTGGGAACCAATACCAAAGCTTTAGGACACGGATGAAGGGAGGGAGCAAATCAGGTCACCTAAATGGAAGGCACCACGGCTTGCAAAACCTTTCTCCCAAAAATAGCCTCAGAAGAAGCAAAAGTATCAAACTTGTAAAATTTGGTAAAAGTGTGCAGTGAAGACCAAGTCGCTGCCCTACATATCTGATCAACAGAAGCCTCGTTCTTGAAGGCCCATGTGGAAGCCACAGCCCTAGTGGAATGAGCTGTGATTCTTTCGGGAGGCTGCCGTCCGGCAGTCTCGTAAGCCAATCTGATGATGCTTTTAATCCAAAGAGAGAGAGAGGTAGAAGTTGCTTTTTGACCTCTCCTTTTACCTGAATAAACAACAAACAAGGAAGATGTTTGTCTAAAATCCTTTGTAGCATCTAAATAGAATTTTAGAGCGCGAACAACATCCAAATTGTGCAACAAACGTTCCTTCTTTGAAACTGGTTTTGGACACAGAGAAGGTACGATAATCTCCTGGTTAATGTTTTTGTTAGAAACAACTTTTGGAAGAAAACCAGGTTTAGTACGTAAAACCACCTTATCTGCATGGAACACCAGATAAGGAGGAGAACACTGCAGAGCAGATAATTCTGAGACTCTTCTAGCAGAAGAAATCGCAACTAAAAACAAAACTTTCCAAGATAATAACTTAATATCAACGGAATGTAAGGGTTCAAACGGAACCCCCTGAAGAACTGAAAGAACTAAATTGAGACTCCAAGGAGGAGTCAAAGGTTTGTAAACAGGCTTGATTCTAACCAGAGCCTGAACAAAGGCTTGAACATCTGGCACAGCTGCCAGCTTTTTGTGAAGTAATACCGACAAGGCAGAAATCTGACCCTTCAGGGAACTAGCGGATAATCCTTTGTCCAATCCTTCTTGAAGGAAGGATAGAATCCTAGGAATCTTAACCTTGTCCCAAGGGAATCCTTTAGATTCACACCAACAGATATATTTTTTCCAAATTTTGTGGTAAATCTTTCTAGTCACAGGCTTTCTGGCCTGAACAAGAGTATCGATAACAGAATCTGAGAATCCTCGCTTCGATAAAATCAAGCGTTCAATCTCCAAGCAGTCAGCTGGAGTGAAACCAGATTCGGATGTTCGAACGGACCCTGAACAAGAAGGTCTCGTCTCAAAGGTAGCTTCCAAGGTGGAGCCGATGACATATTCACCAGATCTGCATACCAAGTCCTGCGTGGCCACGCAGGAGCTATCAAGATCACCGACGCCCTCTCCTGCTTGATCCTGGCTATCAGCCTGGGGATGAGAGGAAATGGCGGGAACACATAAGCTAGTTTGAAGGTCCAAGGTGCTACTAGTGCATCCACTAGAGCCGCCTTGGGATCCCTGGATCTGGCCCCGTAGCAAGGAACTTTGAAGTTCTGACGAGAGGCCATCAGATCCATGTCTGGAATGCCCCACAGGTGAGTGACTTGGGCAAAGATTTCCGGATGGAGTTCCCACTCCCCCGGATGCAATGTCTGCCGACTCAGAAAATCCGCTTCCCAATTTTCCACTCCTGGGATGTGGATAGCAGACAGGTGGCAGGAGTGAGACTCCGCCCAAAGAATAATTTTGGTTACTTCTTCCATCGCTAGGGAACTTCTTGTTCCCCCCTGATGGTTGATGTATGCAACAGTCGTCATGTTGTCTGATTGAAACCGTATGAACCTGGTCCTCGCAAGCTGGGGCCAGGCCTGGAGAGCATTGAATATCGCTCTCAGTTCCAGAATATTTATCGGTAGAAGAGATTCTTCCCGAGACCAAAGACCCTGAGCTTTCAGGGATCCCCAGACCGCGCCCCAGCCTATCAGACTGGCGTCGGTCGTGACAATGACCCACTCTGGTCTGTGGAACATCATCCCTTGAGACAGATTGTCCAGGGACAGCCACCAACGGAGTGAGTCTCTGGTCCTCTGATTTACTTGTATCTTCGGAGACAAGTCTGTATAGTCCCCATTCCACTGACTGAGCATGCACAGTTGTAATGGTCTTAGATGAATGCGCGCAAAAGGAACTATGTCCATCGCCGCCACCATCAAACCGATCACTTCCATGCACTGAGCTATGGAAGGAAGAGGAACGGAATGAAGTATCCGACAAGAGTCCAGAAGCTTTGTTTTTCTGGCCTCTGTTAGAAAGATCCTCATTTCTAAGGAGTCTATAATTGTTCCCAAGAAGGGAACCCTTGTTGACGGGGATAGAGAACTCTTTTCCACGTTCACTTTCCAGCCGTGAGATCTGAGAAAGGCCAGTACAATGTCCGTGTGAGCCTTTGCTTGAGGAAGGGACGACGCTTGAATCAGAATGTCGTCCAGGTAAGGTACTACTGCAATGCCCCTTGGTCTTAGCACCGCTAGAAGGGACCCTAGTACCTTTGTGAAAATCCTTGGAGCAGTGGCTAATCCGAAAGGAAGCGCCACGAACTGGTAATGTTTGTCCAGGAATGCAAACCTTAGGAACCGATGATGTTCCTTGTGGATAGGAATATGTAGATACGCATCCTTTAAATCCACCGTGGTCATGAATTGACCTTCCTGGATGGAAGGAAGGATAGTTCGAATGGTTTCCATCTTGAACGATGGGACCTTGAGAAATTTGTTTAAGATCTTGAGATCTAGGATTGGTCTGAACGTTCCCTCTTTTTTGGGAACTATGAACAGATTGGAGTAGAACCCCATCCCTTGTTCTCTTAATGGAACAGGATGAATCACTCCCATTTTTAACAGGTCTTCTACACAATGTAAGAACGCCTGTCTTTTTATGTGGTCTGAAGACAACTGAGACCTGTGGAACCTCCCCCTTGGGGGAAGTCCCTTGAATTCCAGAAGATAACCCTGGGAGACTATTTCTAGCGCCCAAGGATCCAGAACATCTCTTGCCCAAGCCTGAGCGAAGAGAGAGAGTCTGCCCCCCACCAGATCCGGTCCCGGATCGGGGGCCAATATTTCATGCTGTCTTGGTAGCAGTGGCAGGTTTCTTGGCCTGCTTTCCCTTGTTCCAGCCTTGCATTGGTCTCCAAGCTGGCTTGGCCTGAGAAGTATTACCCTCTTGCTTAGAGGACGTAGCACCTTGGGCTGGTCCGTTTTTACGAAAGGGACGAAAATTAGGTCTATTTTTTGCCTTGAAAGGCCGATCCTGAGGAAGGGCGTGGCCCTTACCCCCAGTGATATCAGAGATAATCTCTTTCAAGTCAGGACCAAACAACGTTTTCCCCTTGAAAGGAATGTTTAGTAGCTTGTTCTTGGAAGACGCATCAGCCGACCAAGATTTCAACCAAAGCGCTCTGCGCGCCACAATAGCAAACCCAGAGTTCTTAGCCGCTAACTTAGCCAATTGCAAAGAGGCGTCTAGAGTGAAAGAATTAGCCAATTTGAGAGCATTGATTCTGTCCATAATCTCCTCATAAGGAGGAGAGTCACTATCGAGCACCTTAAGCAGTTCATCAAACCAGAAATATGCGGCAGTAGTGACAGGGACAATGCATGAAATGGGTTGTAGAAGGTAACCCTGCTGAACAAACATCTTTTTAAGCAAACCTTCTAATTTTTTATCCATAGGATCTTTGAAAGCACAACTATCCTCTATTGGAATAGTGGTGCGTTTGTTTAAAGTAGAAACCGCTCCCTCGACCTTGGGGACTGACTGCCATAAGTCCTTTCTGGGGTCGACCATAGGAAACAATTTTTTAAATATGGGGGGAGGGACGAAAGGAATACCGGGCCTTTCCCATTCTTTATTAACAATGTCCGCCACCCGCTTGGGTATAGGAAAAGCTTCTGGGAGCCCCGGCACCTCTAGGAACTTGTCCATTTTACATAGTTTCTCTGGGATGACTAAATTTTCACAATCATCCAGAGTGGATAATACCTCCTTAAGCAAAATGCGGAGATGTTCCAATTTAAATTTAAATGTAATCACATCAGATTCAGCCTGCTGAGAAATGTTCCCTAAATCAGTAATTTCTCCCTCAGCCAAAACCTCCCTGGCCCCCTCAGATTGGGTTAGGGGCCCTTCAGAGATATTAATATCAGCGTCGTCATGCTCTTCAGTAACTAAAACAGAGCAGCCACGCTTACGCTGACAAGGGTTCATTTTGGCTAAAATGTTTTTGACAGAATTATCCATTACAGCCGTTAATTGTTGCATAGTAAGGAGTATTGGCGCGCTAGATGTACTAGGGGCCTCCTGAGTGGGCAAGACTCGTGTAGACGAAGGAGGGAATGATGCAGTACCATGCTTACTCCCCTCACTTGAGGAATCATCTTGGGCATCATTGTCATTATCACATAAATCACATTTATTTAAATGAATAGGAATTCTGGCTTCCCCACATTCAGAACACAGTCTATCTGGTAGTTCAGACATGTTAAACAGGCATAAACTTGATCAGAAAGTACAAAAAACGTTTTAAAATAAAACCGTTACTGTCACTTTAAATTTTAAACTGAACACACTTTATTACTGCAATTGCGAAAAAACATGAAGGAATTGTTCAAAATTCACCAAATTTTCACCACAGCGTCTTAAAGCCTTGAAAATATTGCACACCAATTTTGGAAGCTTTAACCCTTAAAATAACGGAACCGGAGCCGTTTTAAGCTTTAAACCCCTTTACAGTCCCTGGTATCTGCTTTGCTGAGACCCAACCAAACCCAAAGGGGAATACGATACCAAATGACGCCTTCAGAAGTCTTTTATAAGTATCAGAGCTCCTCTCACATGCGACTGCATGCCATGCCTCTCAAAAACAAGTGCGCAACACCGGCGCGAAAATGAGACTCTGCCTATGCTTGGGGAAAGCCCCTAAAGAATAAGGTGTCTAAAACAGTGCCTGCCGATATTATTATATCAAAATACCCAGATAAAATGATTCCTCAGGGCTAAATATGTGTTAATAATCAATCGATTTAGCCCAGAAAAAGTCTACAGTTTAAATAAGCCCTTGTGAAGCCCTTATTTACAATCGTAATAAACATGGCTTACCGGATCCCATAGGGAAAATGACAGCTTCCAGCATTACATCGTCTTGTTAGAATGTGTCATACCTCAAGCAGCAAGAGACTGCAAACTGTTCCCCCAACTGAAGTTAATTGCTCTCAACAGTCCTGTGTGGAACAGCCATGGATTTTAGTTACGGTTGCTAAAATCATTTTCCTCATACAAACAGAATTCTTCATCTCTTTTCTGTTTCTGAGTAAATAGTACGTACCAGCACTATTTGAAAATAACAAACTCTTGATTGAATAATGAAAAACTACAGTTAAACACTAAAAAACTCTAAGCCATCTCCGTGGAGATGTTGCCTGTACAACGGCAAAGAGAATGACTGGGGTAGGCGGAGCCTAGGAGGGATCATGTGACCAGCTTTGCTGGGCTCTTTGCCATTTCCTGTTGGGGAAGAGAATATCCCACAAGTAAGGATGACGCCGTGGACCGGACACACCTATGTTGGAGAAAAATAATTCACAGACCTGATTAAAAAACCAGGGCGGGCCGTGGACCGGACACACCGTTGGAGAAAGTAATTTATCAGGTAAGCATAAATTCTGTTTTCTCCAACATAGGTGTGTCCGGTCCATGGCGTCATCCTTACTTGTGGGAACCAATACCAAAGCTTTAGGACACGGATGAAGGGAGGGAGCAAATCAGGTCACCTAAACGGAAGGCACCACGGCTTGCAAAACCTTTCTCCCAAAAATAGCCTCCGAAGAAGCAAAAGTATCAAATTTGTAAAATTTGGCAAAAGTGTGCAGTGAAGACCAAGTCGCTGCCTTACATATCTGATCAACAGAAGCCTCGTTCTTGAAGGCCTATGTGGAAGCCACAGCCCTAGTGGAGTGAGCTGCGATTCTTTCAGGAGGCTGCCGTCCGGCAGTCTCGTAAGCCAATCGGATGATGCTTTTAAGCCAAAAGGAAAGAGAGGTAGAAGTCGCTTTTTGACCTCTCCTTTGACCAGAATAAACAACAAACAGAGAAGATGTTTGTCTGAAATCTTTTGTAGCTTCTAAGTAGAACTTTAGAGCTAAACACCACATACTCTTAACCATCTCCGTGGAGATGTTGCCTGTGCAACGGCAAAGAGAATGACTGGGGTGGGCGGAGCCTAGGAGGGACTATATGGCCAGCTTTGCTGGGACTCTTTGCCATTTCCTGTTGGGGAAGAGATATTCCCACAAGTAAGGATGACGCCGTGGACCGGACACACCTATGTTGGAGAAATATAAATCCTAAAATAGCTACAATATAATTATTTGTTAAATTGTAGCTATATTAGGGTTTATTTTACAGGTAAGTATTTAGTTTTAAATAGGAATACTTTAGTTAATATTTAATTTATTTAGTTAGATTAAAATTATATTTAATTTAGGGGGGTGTTAGGGTTAGACTTAGCTTTAGGGGTTAATACATTTATTAGAGTAGCGGCGAGGTCTGGTCGGCAGATTAGGGGTTAACACTTGAAGTTGGGTGGCGGCGACGTTGGGGGGGGCAGATTAGGGGTCAATACTATTTATTATAGGGTTTGCGAGGCGGGAGTGCGGCGGTTTAGGGGTTAATAACTTTATTAGAGTAGCGTTGAGGTCCGGTCGGCAGATTAGAGGTTAATAAGTGTAGGTAAGGTAGTGGCGATGTTGGGGTTGGGAAGATTAGGTGTTAATAAATATAATATAGGGGTCGGCGATGTTAGGGGCAGCAGATTAGGGGTACATAGGTATAATGTAGGTTGCGGTGGTGTCCGGAGCGGCAGATTAGGGGTTAATAGTATAATGCAGGTGTCAGCGATAGCGGGGGCGGCAGATTAGGGGTTAATAAGTGTAAGGTTAGGGGTGTTTAGACTCGGGGTTCATGTTAGGGTGTTAGGTGCAGACTTAGAGAGTTTTTCCCCATAGGAAACAATGGGGCTGCGTTGGGAGCTTAACGCTGCTTTTTTGCAGGTGTTAGGTTTTTTTTCATCCCAAACTGCCCCATTGTTTCCTATGGGGGAATCGCGGACAAGCACGTTTTGCCATCTTACCGCTAACGTAAGCAATGCTGGTATTGAGGGTTGAAGTGGCGGTACATTCGGCTCAACGCACCCTTTTTGGAGCCTAACACAGTCCCTCAAACAACTCTAAATACCAGCGTTGTCTTAAGGGTGCGTTGGGAAAAAAAGCTGAGTTAGGTACGCGGGTCTTTACCGACAAAACTCTAAATCTAGCCGATTAGGTGTAATTAGAAATATGTGCTTTGGGGACTTTTGGTCAGTGAATAAAACTGAAATGATCCTTGTGAAGAGAACAGCAGGCAGAGGATATTATGCAACATTACCTAAATTTGTCCCAGTGACACTGAACATTCTTTTGGAAATATATTATTGTCTTTAATATATGTAAATTAATATGTGGCCCTAATGTGTTAGGAAGTTGGCCCTCACTGCCATATAGCATTGTAGATGGCCAATCTGCAGTTGTGCATCAAATTTAACTTTTATCATGAACGTGCACTCCCGATATTGTAGAATGAATCTCACATGTGCAGTTGGGTGGCCTTATTTGGAAAAGTCAATCTGGGCATTAGTTTGCAGACAACAAGAATAGTTATAGTCATATTGTTAGTATAAAGTATATTGTCTTGTAGTCTGTTCTCAGTTAAAGTCAGTTAGGCACAGATATATAGCAGTTTTTGCCTTGAGAAGACAGCAAGGTGCATTTCAAGTTTTGAGCATTAGTAAAGCCACAATTTTCAAAGCTAAATTACATGAAAAAGGGGAAAAATAAATATTTCAACATAGCGTCATTACACATAACTAAACATTTTATATAAACATCTCAAGTTGTCTACTATCCCTTTAAGAGAACAGAAGTGATTTAAAAAAAAAAAAAAAAAATATTGCCTGTACATTACTAATTTACTATAGAGATATATTTTGAAAAATTAAAACACTGCAGATCTCCCACTCCACCAGTTTTTACTTAAATATAGTAAGCTAATTTGGGTGAAGGTTTGTCAAAGAGTTCATATTTTGCATCTGAGCCACTTTAAAATATATCCTTTTTTACTATATTCAATTTTTTTTATTAATTGCTTTTGAAAGCAGCAATAAAAGTGGTAAAAATATATGGAACCCAGGTTCAACTGCATGCCTACAAATAAATCCTAAATACCCAAGCAAAATTATAAAAAAAATGTGTTCACTACAAACATACACTAACTGAATTAGCATTATGAATTCAGTCCCCTGGGAATACATTTATCCTGAGTAGTTTAATAGACAATGACCTTCAAATTGGCCTAACAGAGATGTTGCCAGAAGCACTTTCCTAATAGCATTGGCATGGCAGAGAAATATTTCTTATGGTTTATTATTAATAATTATCTTGCATTTGTAAGGAGCCGACAAGTTATCCAGCGACATTCAATGGAACTCTACATACGTACCAAATAAACCACTACATACTAGAAAGCACATCATTACATATATGAGGTCCCTGCTTAAAAGAAAGCTTACAATCTAAAAGGACATATTCACTTGCAAAAGACATGCTAATAAATTGGCTGTTTGAATTGTTATAAAAGTTTGGAGTGAGTCAAATGTCACACAGAAATAAATTCCAGTCATGATGGGCAGCACAAGAGACATCTTGCATTTATGAGCAGGAAGACATAACTGTGATAAACCAGTTGTATATCAGTGAAGGAATATACAATAATATACAAACTAATTTAATATTAACTAACTTTTTAAATGTAAATGGTTTTTTTGGGGAACTTAATTGAACTTAAAGAGTCAGTTTAGTCCAAAATAAACTTTCATGACTTAGAGAATATAATTTTAAACAATTTTCCAATTTACTTCCAATTTTGCTTTGTTCTCTTGGTATTCTTAGTTGAAAGCTAAACCTAGGAGGTTCATATGCTAATTTCCAAGTCCTTGTAGGCCGCCTCTTCTCTCAGGGAATTTTGACAGTTTTTCCCCACTAGATGGTGTTAGTTCATGTGTGTCATATAGATAACACTATGCTCACGCATGTGTAGTTCAAGTGAGCCAGCTCTATTTGGCTAAAATGGATGTCTGTCAAAAGAACTGAAATAAGGGGGCGGTTTGCAGAGGCTTAGATACAAGGAAATTGCAGAGGTAAAAAGTGTATTTATATAACTGTGTTAGTTATGCAAAACTAGGGAATGGGTAATAAAGGGATTATCTATCTTTTTAAACAATACAAATTCTGGTGTAGACTGTCATTTTAAATGTAATTTCCCCTCTGGATACTGATGTCATCAAATATGGCAACATCACAGAATATCAGAAATCCAAAGCAGCAGAAGAAAAATGTGAGCCCATAATTTCTTTCTAAATGTAGGCTTAATTAAAGGATGAAAGAAAAAAATGGTTCCACACTCTGTAAGATAAAAAATTCAAAATTTATTCCAAAATATTTAATAATTAGAAACTGTGACATCCTGCCACATAAAGTAGTGAAAGAGGAAAGCGCAGCACACTGGCTTATGTGTTTAGGCAGTTTGCCGTAATCATAGCCTAGTGTGTCTGTACCCTCCTTATCTTTTTAAGCCATTAATAGCTTACTGATAGGATAAAACAAGCGCTGATCCCTCCCTCTCATTAGTAGCCCCTTTGGAATACTAATCTTTAAGTTAACTCTTTCGTGTTGTGTTTGAATTTATTATATAATCCGGGACATAAAATTCAAAATTAAACTTTAATGATTCAGATAGAGCATGCAATTAGCAGTCTAATTTATTACCATTATCAAACAGAGCACAGTGCAATAAGTCTGTAATTGGCTGATGTTTGTCACACAACACAATGGGCAGAAAAAAATAAATTTATGCTTACCTGATAAATTTCTTTCTTTGGAGAGTCCACAACGTCATTCCAATTACTAGTGGGAATATCACTCCTGGTCAGCAGGAGGCGGCAAAGAGCACCACAGCAAAGCTGTTAAGTGTCACTCCCCTACTCATAATCCCCAGTCATTCGAACAAAGGGAAATGGAAAAAGGAATAACACAAAGGTGTAGAGGTGCCTGAGGTTTAGATAAAAATAACTGTCTTAATTAAGGAAGGGGTCTTGGAAAGAAATTTATCAGGTAAGCATACATTTTGTTTTCTTTCCTAAGGTATGGAGAGTCCACAACGATATTCCAATAACTAGCGGGAACCAATACCCAAGCTAGAGGACACGGAATGAATAGGGAGGGAGAACAAGACAGGCAGACCTAAACAGAAGGCACCACTGCTTGAAGAACCTTTCTCCCAAAAGAGGAGAAAATTTGTTAAGACACTTCAGATCTAAAATGGGTCTAAAATGTCCCTCTTTTTTTGGGAACCACGAAGAGATTTAAATAAAATGAACGCAGTTCAAGAATGCCTCTCTCTCTTTACCTGGGTTGCAGATAATCTTGAGAGGTGGAATCTGCCTCTGGAAAGAAAAGTTTTGAATTCTATTTTGTAACCCTGAGATACTATGTCCACAGCTCAATGATCTGGGACATCTCTTATCAAAGCTTGCTGAAAACAAGAAAGCCTGCCCCCCACTTGATCCAAAGTTGGATCAGAGGCAGACCCTTCATGCTAATTTAGAATCAGTGGAAGGCTTCAAATTTTGCATCCCCTGATTCCAAGGCTGACTGGACCTGCAAGAGGTCTTGGATTGCTCTGATTTGGAAGAAGGAGGAAGGAATCTCGTATCCACACTTGACAAAACAGGGAAAGTCTGCCCCCCACATGATCCAATCCTGGATCGGGGGGCGACCCTTCATGCTGACTTAGACTAAGCTGAGGGCTTCTTTGATTGTTTCCCCTTGATCTAAGACTGATTGGGCTTCCAAGAAGACTTTGACTGCTACTGCTTGGAAGGAGAGGAAGACTTTTGACCTTTGAAGTTACAAAAGGAACGAAAATTACTTTGACGTCCTTTAGGTCTGTTCTTCTTGTCTTGTGGTAGAAAAGACCCTTTTCCGCTCGTACTATCCGAAATTATTCCATTGACAAAGGCAAAGAGAATGACTAATGATTATGGGTAGGGGAGTGACACTTAACAGCTTTACTGTGTTTTTTTGCCTCCTCCTGCTGGCCAGGAGTGATATTCCCACTAGTAATTGGAATGACATTGTGGACTCTCCATATCTTAGGAAAGAAAGTGTATTGCTCATTTGACATTCAAAGTAAATGTTATTGCATTGTCTTTTTATTATGCATTTGTTCATTATGCATTTTCTCTGCATTTAATGGTTCGTTAATTCTCTAGATAATTGTATGTGTATCCCAGACGTCACTGAATAATAATAATTGCACTGTCTAGTGAGATAAAAAGGAATAGCAGCATTTCCTATTTTTTGAGTGAAAACAGATTTAATAAAAATGTTTTGTCCTTGAACGCTATAATATAGTGTATGCTAATGACACAGTTTAAAAAAAATGTGCTAAGTTTATTGGGAAATCTTACTATAATGACTTGTATGGGGAAAAAATTGTGTGCCATATATGTTTGGCATCTCCTTTTTAATGTGAAAAAACATAATTTATGTAAGAACTTACCTGATAAATTAATTTCTTTCATATTGGCAAGAGTCCAAGAGCTAGTGACGTATGGGATATACAATCCTACCAGGAGGGGCAAAGTTTCCCAATCCTCAAAATGCCTATAAATACACCCCTCGCCACACCAACAATTCAGTTTAAAATATAGGCAAGTAGTGGGGTGATAAAGAAAGGAGTAAAACGCATCAAAAAAAGGAATTTGGAAATAATTGTGCTTTATACAAAAAATCATAACCACCATAAAAAGGGTGGGTCTCATGGACTCTTGCCAATATGAAAGAAATGAATTTATCAGGTATGTTCTTACATAAATTATGTTTTCTTTCAAGTAATTGGCAAGAGTCCATGAGCTACTGACGTAAGGGTTAGTAATACCCAAGATGTGGAAAAATGTATTCTCATAAATGAAAAGAAAAAACTTAAACATAAGCAGAGGAATCAAACTGAAACAGCTGTCTGAAAAACTTCTACAAAAAACTGCTTCCGCAGAAGCAAATAGTTCAAAACGGTAGAATTTAGTAAATGTATGCAAAGAAGACCCACAAAGTGGAGACTGATCTAGTAGAATGAGCTGTAATTCTCTGAGGCGGGGCCTGACCCTACTCCAAATAAGCCTGATGAATCAAAAGCTTTAACCAAGATGCCAAGGAAATGGCAGAAGTCTTCTGACCTTTCCTAGAACCAGAAAAGACAACAAATAAACTAGAAGTCTTCCTGAAATCTTTAGTAGCTTCCACATAATATTTCAAAGCTCTTACAACATCCAAAGAATGTAAGGATCTCCCCAAAGAATTCTTAGGATTAGGACACAAAGAAGGAACAACAATTTCTCTATTAATGTTGTTAGAATTCACAACCTTAGGGAGAAATTTAAATGAAGTCCGCAAAACAGCCTTATCCTGATGGAAAATCAGAAAAGGAGATTCACAAGAAAGAGCAGATAATTCAGAAACTCTTCTAGCAGAAGAGATTGCCATAAGGAACAACACTTTCCAAGAAAGTAGTTTACTGTCCAAAGAATGCATAGGCTCAAACGGAGGATCCTGTAAAGCCTTCAAAACCAAATTAAGACTCCAAGGAGGAGAAATTGATTTAATGACAGGCTTGATACGGACCAAAGCCTGTACAAAACAGTGAATATCAGGAAGCTTAGCAATCTTTCTGTGAAATAAAACAGAAAGAGCAGAGATTTGTCCCTTCAAGGAACTTGCAGACAAAGCGTTATCCAATCCATCCTAAAGAAACTGTAAAATTCTAGGAATTCTAAAAGAATGTCAGGTGAATTTATGAGAAGAACACCATGAAATATAAGTCTTCCAAACTCGATAATAAAACTTCCTAGAAACAGATTTACGAGCCTGTAACATAGTATTAATCACTGAATCAGAGAAACCTCTATGACTAAGCACTAGGCATTCAATTTCCATACCTTCAAATTTAATGATTTGAGACCCTGATGGAAAAACGGACCTCGAGACAGAAGGTCTGGTCTTAAAGGAAGTGGCCAAGGTTGGCAACTGGAGATCCGCATACCAAAACCTGTGAGGCCATGCTGGAGCTACCAGCAACACAAACAATTGTTCCATGATGATGTTGGAGATCACTCTTGGAAGAAGAACTAGAGGCGGGAAGATATAAGCAGGTTGGTAACACCAAGGAACTGCTAACGCATCCACCACCTCCCCCTGAGGATCCCTGGACCTGGACAGGTACCTGGGAAGTTTCTTTTTTAGATGGGAAGCAATCAGATCTATTTCTGGAAGACCCCACATCTGAAAAATCTGAGAAAACACATCTGGATGGAGCGACCACTCCCCCGTATGTAAAGTCTGACGGCTGAGATAATCCGCTTCCCAACTGTCTACACCTGGGATATGAAACGCAGAAATTAGACAGGAGCTGGATTCCACCCCATCTGAGATACTTCTTTCATAGCTTAGGGACTGTGAGTCCCACCCTGATGATTGACATATGCCCCAGTTGTGATATTGTCTGTCTGAAAACAAATGAATGGTTCTCTCTTCAACAGCGGCCAAACCGGAAGAGCCGTGAAAATAGCACGGAGTTCTAAAATATTGATTGGTAACCTCGCCTCTTGAGATTTCCAAACCTCTTGTGCTGTCAGTGATACCCAGACAGCCCCCCAACCTGAAAGACTTGCATCTGTTGTGATCACAGTCCAGGTTGGACGAACAAAAGAGGCCCCTTGAACTATACGATGGTGATCTAACCACCAAGTCAGAGAGAGTCGAACATTGGGATTTAAGGATATTAATTGTGATATCTTTGTATAATCCCTGTACCATTGATTCAGCATACAAAACTGGAGAGGTCTCATATGAAAACGAGCAAAGGGGATCGCGTCCGATTTTGCAGTCATGAGACCTAAAACTTCCATGCACATAGCTACTGAAGGGAATGATTGAGACTGAAGGTTTCAACAAGCTGAAACCAATTTTATTTGTCTCTTGTCTGTTAGATGGACACTGAATCTATCTGGAAACCTAAAAAGGTGACCCTTGTCTGAGGAATCAAGGAACTTTTTGGTAAATTGATCCTCCAACCATGTCTTTGAAGAAACAACACTAGTTGATTAATGTGAAATTCTGCGCTAATACCAAGATATCGTCCAAATAAGGAAATACCGCAAAACCCTGTTCTCTGATTACAGAGAGTAGGGCACCGAGAACCTTTGAAAATATTCTTGGACCTGTCACTAGGCCAAATGGAAGAGCGACAAATTGGTAATGTTTGTCTAGAAAAGAGAATCTCAGAAACTGATAGTGGTCTGGATGAATCAGAATATGAAGATATGCATCCTGTAAGTCTATTGTGGACATATAATGCCCTTGCTGAACATAAGCCAGAATAGTCCTTATAGTCACCATTTTGAAAGTTGGCACTCTTACAAAACGATTCAAAATTTTCAGATCCAGAACTGGCCTGAATTAATTTTCTTTCTTTGGGACAATTAATAGATTTGAATAAAACCCCAGACCCTGTTCCTGAAACGGAACTGGTATGATTACCCCTGAAAGCTCCAGGTCTGAAACACACTTCAAAAAAGCCTGAGTCTTTACTGGATTTGCTGGGATGCGTGAAAGAAAAAATCTTCTCACAGGTGGTCTTACTCTGAATCCTATTCGATACCCTTGAGAGACAATACTCTGAGAATCCATTGCTTTTGGACAAAATCTGCCCAAATGCTTTGGAAGAATCTTAATCTTCCCCCTACCAACTGAGCTGGAATGAGGGCCGCACCTTCATGCAGACTTGGGAGCTGGCTTTGGTTTCTTAAACGGCTTGGATTTACTCCAACTTGAAAAAGGTTTCCAATTGGAACCAGATTCTTTGGGGGAATGATTGGGTATCTGTTCCTTATTTTGTCGAAAGTAACGAAAACGGTTAGAAGCTTTAAATTTACCCTTAGGTCTTTTATCCTGAAGCAAAAAAACTTCCTTCCCCCAGTGACAGTTAAAATAATCGAATCCAACTGAGAACCAAATAAATTATTACCTTGGAAAGAAAGAGATCGTAATCTAGACTTAGATACCATGTCAGCATTCCAATATTTGAGCCACAAAGCTCTTCTAGCTAAAATAGCTAAAGACATAGATTTAACATTAATTTTGATGATATAAAAAATGGCATCACATATAAAATGATTAGCATGTTGAAGCAAGCGAACAATGCTAGATAAATCAGGATCCATTTCCTGTTGTGCTAAACTTTCCAACCAAAAAGTTGATGCAGCTGCAACATCAGCCGTAGAAATGGCAGGCCTGAGAAGATAGCCAGAATATAAATAAACATCAGGAACTGGAAAAACCTCTGGAGTAACCACAGGAGGTTTATAAACAGAATTTAAATGTTTACTAGTTTTAGTATCAAGAGGACTAGTTTCCTTAATATCCAACGTAATCAACACCTCTTAACAAGGAAAGAATATACTCCATTTTAAATAAATAAGTAGATTTGTCAGTGTCAATATCTGAGGAAGGATCTTCTGAATCAGATAGATCCTCATCAGAGGAGGATAATTCAGTATGTTGTCGGTCATTTGAAATTTCATCAACTTTATGAGAAGTTTTAAAAGACCTTTTACGTTTATTAGAAGGCAGGATAGCATACAAAGTCTTCTAAATCGCATCAGCAATAAAATCTTTTATATTCACAGGGATATCATGTACATTAGATGTTGAAGGAACAACAGGCTAGTACTATTACTGATGGATACATTCTCTGCATGTAAAAGCTTATCATGACAACTATTACATACCACAGCTGGAGAAATAATCTCGACAAATTTACAACAGATACACTTAGCTTTAGTAGAACTGTTATCAGGCAGCAGGGTTCCAACAGTGGTTTTTGAGACAGGATCAGATTGAGACAGCTTGCAAATGTAAGAGAAAAAACAACATATAAAGCAAAATGATCAATTTCCTTATATTGCAGTTTCAGGAATGGGAAAAAAATGCAAACAGCATAGCCCTCTGACATATAAAAAGGCAAGAGGCATATAGGAATGGGGTTTTAAATGACGACAAGTATGACGCACAAGGCAAAATTAAATTTTTTGGCGCTAACAACATCCGGAAATGACACACTCGCGTCGTTGAAGATGCAACCTTGTGCAAGGAAACTCGGCGTCTAAGACGCCGGAAATTACGAATTTGCGTCACCAGACGAACTTTCGCGCCACAAATGACGCAATAAACATCAGCATTTTGCGATCTCGCAAGCCTAATTTTGCCCGCGAAAATTTAATGAAAAAGCAGTCAATTTGAAAAAAGACTATACGCCAGGTAAGAAAAATATTTCCCTAAATATGTTTTTTCCCCAAATATGAAACTGATAGTCTGCAAAAGGAAATATACATAAACCTGATTAATGGCAAATATAAGTACAATACATATATTTAGAACTTTATATTAATACATAAAGTACCAAACCATAGCTGAGAGTGTCTTAAGTAATGAAAACATACTTGCCGAAAGACACCCATCCACATATAGCAGATACCCAAACCAGTACTGATACGGTTATCAGTAGAGGTAATGGAATATGAGAGTATATCATCGATCTGAAAAAGGGAGGTAGGAGATGAATCTCTACGACCGATAACAGAGAACCTATGAAAAAGATTTCCTGCAAGGAAAACCATAGAATTCAATAGGTGATACTCTCTTCACATCCCTCTGACATTTACTGTACTCTGAGAGGAATCAGGCTTCAAAATGCTGAGAAGCGCATATCAACGTAGAAAATCAAGCACAAACTTACTTCACCAGCTCCATAGGAGGCAAAGTTTGTAAAACTGAATGAATTGTGGGTGTGGTGACGGGTGTATTCATAGGCATTTTGAGGTTTGGGAAACTTTGCCCCTCCTGGTAGAATTGTATATCCCATACGTCACTAGCTCATGGACTCTTGCCAATTACATGAAAGAAAACAGAATTTATGTTTACCTGATAAATTACTTTCTCCAACGGTGTGTCCGGTCCACGGCGTCATCCTTACTTGTGGGATATTCTCTTCCCCAACAGGAAATGGCAAAGAGCCCAGCAAAGCTGGTCACATGATCCCTCCTAGGCTCCGCCTTCCCCAGTCATTCGACCGACGTAAAGGAGGAATATTTGCATAGGAGAAATCATATGATACCGTGGTGACTGTAGTTAAAGAAAATAAATTATCAGACCTGATTAAAAAACCAGGGCGGGCCGTGGACCGGACACACCGTTGGAGAAAGTAATTTATCAGGTAAACATAAATTCTGTTTTCTCCAACATAGGTGTGTCCGGTCCACGGCGTCATCCTTACTTGTGGGAACCAATACCAAAGCTTTAGGACACGGATGAAGGGAGGGAGCAAATCAGGTCACCTAGATGGAAGGCACCACGGCTTGCAAAACCTTTCTCCCAAAAATAGCCTCAGAAGAAGCAAAAGTATCAAATTTGTAAAATTTAGTAAAAGTGTGCAGTGAAGACCAAGTCGCTGCCTTACATATCTGATCAACAGAAGCCTCGTTCTTGAAGGCCCATGTGGAAGCCACAGCCCTAGTGGAATGAGCTGCGATTCTTTCAGGAGGCTGCCGTCCGGCAGTCTCGTAAGCCAATCTGATGATGCTTTTAAGCCAAAAAGAGAGAGAGGTAGAAGTTGCTTTTTGACCTCTCCTTTTACCAGAATAAACAACAAACAAGGAAGATGTTTGTCTAAAATCCTTTGTAGCATCTAAATAGAATTTTAGAGCACGAACTACATCCAAATTGTGCAACAAACGTTCCTTCTTTGAAACTGGATTCGGACACAAAGAAGGCACGACTATCTCCTGGTTAATGTTTTTGTTAGAAACAACTTTCGGAAGAAAACCAGGTTTAGTACGCAAAACCACCTTATCTGCATGGAACACCAGATAAGGAGGAGAACACTGCAGAGCAGATAACTCTGAAACTCTTCTAGCAGAAGAAATTGCAACCAAAAACAAAACTTTCCAAGATAATAACTTAATATCAACGGAATGTAAGGGTTCAAACGGAACCCCCTGAAGAACTGAAAGAACTAAATTGAGACTCCAAGGAGGAGTCAAAGGTTTGTAAACAGGCTTGATTCTAACCAGAGCCTGAACAAAGGCTTGAACATCTGGCACAGCTGCCAGCTTTTTGTGAAGTAACACAGACAAGGCAGAAATCTGTCCCTTCAAAGAACTTGCAGATAATCCTTTCTCCAAACCTTCTTGAAGAAAGGATAGAATCTTAGGAATTTTTATCTTGTCCCAAGGGAATCCTTTAGATTCACACCAACAGATATATTTTTTCCATATTTTGTGGTAGATTCTTCTAGTTACAGGCTTTCTGGCCTGAACAAGGGTATCAATGACAGAATCTGAGAACCCTCGCTTTGATAAGATCAAGCGTTCAATCTCCAAGCAGTCAGTTGGAGTGAGACTAGATTCGGATGTTCGAACGGACCTTGAACAAGAAGGTCTCGTCTCAAAGGTAGCTTCCATGGTGGAGCCGATGACATATTCACCAGGTCTGCATACCAAGTCCTGCGTGGCCACGCAGGAGCTATCAAGATCACCGATGCCCTCTCCTGATTGATCCTGGCTACCAGCCTGGGGATGAGAGGAAACGGCGGGAATACATAAGCTAGTTTGAAGGTCCAAGGTGCTACTAGTGCATCTACTAGAGTCGCCTTGGGATCCCTGCATCTGGACCCGTAGCAAGGAACCTTGAAGTTCTGACGAGAGGCCATCAGATCCATGTCTGGAATGCCCCACAATTGAGTAATTTGGGCAAAGATTTCCGGATGGAGTTCCCACTCCCCCGGATGAAATGTCTGACGACTCAGAAAATCCGCTTCCCAATTTTCCACTCCTGGGATGTGGATTGCAGACAAGTGGCAGGAGTGAGTCTCCGCCCATTGAATGATTTTGGTCACTTCTTCCATCGCCAGGGAACTCCTTGTTCCCCCCTGATGGTTGATGTACGCAACAGTCGTCATGTTGTCTGATTGAAACCGTATGAATTTGGCCTTTGCTAGCTGAGGCCAAGCCTTGAGAGCATTGAATATCGCTCTCAGTTCCAGAATATTTATCGGGAGAAGAGATTCTTCCCGAGACCAAAGACCCTGAGCTTTCAGGGGTCCCCAGACCGCGCCCCAGCCCACCAGACTGGCGTCGGTCGTGACAATGACCCACTCTGGTCTGCGGAAGCTCATCCCCTGTGACAGGTTGTCCAAGGACAGCCACCAACGGAGTGAATCTCTGGTCCTCTGATCTACTTGTATCGTCGGAGACAAGTCTGTATAATCCCCATTCCACTGACTGAGCATGCACAGTTGTAATGGTCTTAGATGAATTCGCGCAAAAGGAACTATGTCCATTGCCGCTACCATCAAACCTATTACTTCCATGCACTGCGCTATGGAAGGAAGAGGAACAGAATGAAGTATTTGACAAGAGTTTAGAAGTTTTGATTTTCTGGCCTCTGTCAGAAAAATCCTCATTTCTAAGGAGTTTATTATTGTTCCCAAGAAGGGAACCCTTGTTGACGGAGATAGAGAACTTTTTTCTACGTTCACTTTCCACCCGTGAGATCTGAGAAAGGCCAGGACAATGTCCGTGTGAGCCTTTGCTTGTGGAAGGGACGACGCTTGAATCAGTATGTCGTCCAAGTAAGGTACTACTGCAATGCCCCTTGGTCTTAGCACCGCTAGAAGGGACCCTAGTACCTTTGTGAAAATTCTTGGAGCAGTGGCTAATCCGAACGGAAGTGCCACAAACTGGTAATGCTTGTCCAGAAATGCGAACCTTAGGAACCGATGATGTTCCTTGTGGATAGGAATATGTAGATACGCATCCTTTAAATCCACCGTGGTCATGAATTGACCTTCCTGGATGGAAGGAAGAATTGTTCGAATGGTTTCCATTTTGAACGATGGAACCTTGAGAAACTTGTTTAGGATCTTGAGATCTAAGATTGGTCTGAATGTTCCCTCTTTTTTGGGAACTACGAACAGATTGGAGTAGAACCCCATCCCTTGTTCTCCTAATGGAACAGGATGAATCACTCCCATTTTTAACAGGTCTTCTACACAATGTAAGAATGCCTGTTTTTTTATGTGGTCTGAAGACAATTGAGACCTGTGGAACCTCCCCCTTGGGGGAAGCCCCTTGAATTCCAGAAGATAACCTTGGGAGACTATTTCTAGTGCCCAAGGATCCAGAACATCTCTTGCCCAAGCCTGAGCGAAGAGAGAGAGTCTGCCCCCCACCAGATCCGGTCCCGGATCGGGGGCCAACATCTCATGCTGTCTTGGTAGCAGTGGCAGGTTGCTTATCTTTGTTCCAGCCTTGCATTGGCCTCCAGGCTGGCTTGGCTTGAGAAGTATTACCCTCTTGCTTAGAGGACGTAGCACTTGGGGCTGGTCCGTTTCTGCGAAAGGGACGAAAATTAGGTTTATTTTTGGCCTTGAAAGACCTATCCTGAGGAAGGGCGTGGCCCTTGCCCCCAGTGATATCAGAAATAATCTCTTTCAAGTCAGGGCCAAACAGCGTTTTCCCCTTGAAAGGAATGTTAAGCAATTTGTTCTTGGAAGACGCATCCGCTGACCAAGATTTTAGCCAAAGCGCTCTGCGCGCCACAATAGCAAACCCAGAATTTTTCGCCGCTAATCTAGCCAATTGCAAAGTGGCGTCTAGGGTGAAAGAGTTAGCCAATTTGAGAGCATGAATTCTGTCCAAAATCTCCTCATAAGAAGAATCTTTATTGAGCGCCTTTTCTAGTTCATCGAACCAGAAACACGCTGCTGTAGTGACAGGAACAATGCATGAAATTGGTTGTAGAAGGTAACCTTGCTGAACAAACATCTTTTTAAGCAAACCCTCTAATTTTTTATCCATAGGATCTTTGAAAGCACAACTATCTTCTATGGGTATAGTGGTGCGTTTGTTTAGAGTAGAAACCGCCCCCTCGACCTTGGGGACTGTCTGCCATAAGTCCTTTCTGGGGTCGACCATAGGAAACAATTTCTTAAATATAGGGGGAGGGACGAAAGGTATGCCGGGCCTTTCCCATTCTTTATTTACAATGTCCGCCACCCGCTTGGGTATAGGAAAAGCTTCGGGGGGCCCCGGGACCTCTAGGAACTTGTCCATTTTACATAATTTCTCTGGAATGACCAAATTCTCACAATCATCCAGAGTAGATAACACCTCCTTAAGCAGGGCGCGGAGATGTTCCAATTTAAATTTAAATGTAATCACATCAGGTTCAGCTTGTTGAGAAATTTTCCCTGAATCTGAAATTTCTCCCTCAGACAAAACCTCCCTGGCCCCCTCAGACTGGTGTAGGGGCACTTCAGAACCAATATCATCAGCGTCCTCATGCTCTTCAGTATTTTCTAAAACAGAGCAGTCGCGCTTTCGCTGATAAGTGGGCATTTTGGCTAAAATGTTTTTGATAGAATTATCCATTACAGCCGTTAATTGTTGCATAGTAAGGAGTATTGGCGCACTAGATGTACTAGGGGCCTCCTGTGTGGGCAAGACTGGTGTAGACGAAGGAGGGGATGATGCAGTACCATGCTTACTCCCCTCACTTGAGGAATCATCTTGGGCATCATTTTCTCTAAATTTTGTGTCACATAAATCACATCTATTTAAATGAGAAGGAACCTTGGCTTCCCCACATACAGAACACAGTCTATCTGGTAGTTCAGACATGTTAAACAGGCATAAACTTGATAACAAAGTACAAAAAACGTTTTAAAATAAAACCGTTACTGTCACTTTAAATTTTAAACTGAACACACTTTATTACTGTAAATGTGAAAAAGTATGAAGGAATTGTTCAAAATTCACCAAAATTTCACCACAGTGTCTTAAAGCCTTAAAAGTATTGCACACCAAATTTGAAAGCTTTAACTCTTAAAATAACGGAACCGGAGCCGTTTTTATAATTAACCCCTTTACAGTCCCTGGTATCTGCTTTGCTGAGACCCAACCAAGCCCAAAGGGGAATACGATACCAAATGACGCCTTCAGAAAGTCTTTTCTATGTATCAGAGCTCCTCACACATGCATCTGCATGTCATGCTTCCGAAAAACAAGTGCGCAATAGAGGCGCGAAAATGAGGCTCTGCCTATGATTAGGGAAAGCCCCTAGAGAATAAGGTGTCCAATACAGTGCCTGCCGGTTATTTTACATAATTCCCAAGAATAAAATAATTCCTCAAAGCTATGAAGTATAAAATATGCTTATATATCAATCGTTTTAGCCCATAAAATGTCTACAGTCTTGAAAGCCCTTGTGAAGCCCTTTTTTTCTTATGTAATAAAAATCGCTTACCGGATCCCATAGGGAAAATGACAGCTTCCAGCATTACATCGTCTTGTTAGAAATGTGTCATACCTCAAGCAGCAAAAGTCTGCTCACTGTTTCCCCCAACTGAAGTTAATTCCTCTCAACAGTCCTGTGTGGAAACAGCCATCGATTTTAGTAACGGTTGCTAAAATCATTTTCCTCTTACAAACAGAAATCTTCATCTCTTTTCTGTTTCAGAGTAAATAGTACATACCAGCACTATTTTAAAATAACAAACTCTTGATTGAATAATAAAAACTACAGTTAAACACCAAAAAACTCTAAGCCATCTCCGTGGAGTTGTTGCCTGTACAACGGCAAAGAGAATGATTGGGGAAGGCGGAGCCTAGGAGGGATCATGTGACCAGCTTTGCTGGGCTCTTTGCCATTTCCTGTTGGGGAAGAGAATATCCCACAAGTAAGGATGACGCCGTGGACCGGACACACCTATGTTGGAGAAATGTATGTTTCTAGTCTTTTCTCTTTAGTATAAAACACCTGCAGCCCAAATAATTGTTTGTTGCTTTAGTGCTTCACCTGACTTAAGAACATGCTGGCACAACAGAAACTTAAGTCACTTTCGTAACAAGATAAAATACTTTTTGTATATTTATAGAATAAAAATAATTACAGTACCAAAACAGGATTTAGCAGTTAACCTGATAAATGAATGGATCTGACATCCCCATTATAATCAAGTCTATTATTGAAAAAACAAGGATTTCTAATTATTTGTCCCTTAGTTATTATTTTTAAAACATAAGTAATTTAGTAATTTTGGAGACATAAATAGTCATCACTTGGAAATTTCAGATAGGAGTGTGTTATATAATCACTTGGTATACACTGAAAATTATATTAAAGACTGTTCTTTAAAAAAAATGTATTTGAAAGGGACATAAACCCCCAAAATTTAATTTCATGGGTCAGACAGAGAATGCCATTTTAAACAACTTTCCAATTTTCTTCTTAATTAGCTTTGTTCTCTTGGTATTCTTAGGTGAAAGTCACTGGAGCAGCACTGCACCACTGGGATCTAGTTGCTAAATGGTGGCTGCATTTAAATTGCCTCTTGTCATTGGCTCACCCAATGTGTTCAGCTAGTTCCCAGTAGTGCATTCCTGTTCCTTCAACAAAGGATACCAAAATAATTAAGCAAATCTGATGATAAACAAACTGTTAAGTTGTTAAATAAATGGAATGTTCTATCTGAATCATGAAAGAATACTGTTGGGTTTTATATCACTTTAAAGGGACAGAATCATGATTCAGATAGAGCATGTAATTTTAAACAATTTTCCAATTTACTTTTATCACCAATTTTGCTTTGTTCTCTTGGTATTCTTAGCTGAAAGCTTAACCTAGGAGGTTCATTTGCTAATTTCTTAGACCTTGAAGGCCACCTCTTTTCAGAATGCATTTTATTATTATTATTATTATTATTATTATTATTATTATTATCAGGTATTTGTAGAGCGCCAACAGATTCTGCAAATTCTGATTTTAACAGTTTTTCACTATTAGAGGGTGTTAGTTCATGTATTTCATATAGATAACACTGTGCTCGTGCACGTGAAGTTATCTATGAGCAGGCACTGATTGGCTAAACTGCAAGTCTGTCAAAAGAACTGAAATAAAGGGGCAGTTTGCAGAGGCTTAGATACAAGATAATCACAGAGGTTAAAAGTATATTATTATAACTATAGGTTATGCAAAACTGGGGAATGGGTAATAAAGGGATTATCTATCTTTTAAAACAATAAAAATTCTGGTGTAGACTGTCCCTTTAAATAAAAATAATAGTGCAACAAGAGAATGCATTTAAGACAGCTGTAATATTTATTACATGTTACATCTGTCTCTTCCAAATTATTTTTTCTTGTCCCAATTTGTGGTTATGTCTTATGTGCAACCCATTAGCATTAAACAAAAAAACTTTATCTACAAATAATCTCAGATTTTGTGCAGACCCTTTAAATATAAACCTTTATATACATATAAGGATGAGAGGAAACGTATGCATTTAAAGAAAAACAGGGATTTCAGCACAACATTTTATCAAAAATTATTTTGTATTTACTCCACATAAATTTAAAAAACAATCCTTGAAATAAATCAAGACATGATTGTCAAAAGAACCATAAAAGGCATCTTATGATCTAAAATAAAAGACAAAAATATCTTTTAACAGTCATGTACAAAGATAGCAACACCCCTACCAGGTTGAATATTTTATAATGTTTACGTTTACTGAATGTAATTTGTAACAAAAGGTCAAACTGTATCTGCATCTTTGCTACAATGTAGTTTTCTTTTTGTTTCTGTATAATTTTGCTTTGTTCTCTTGGTATTGTTGGATGAAAGCTAAACCTAGGTAGGCTTATATGCTAATTTCTAAGCCCTTGAAGGCTGCTCTTATCTCAGTGCATTTTGACAGACTGTTTTACAGCTATACAGCGCTAGTTCATGTATGCCATACTGATAACATTGTGCTCACTCAGTGGAATTACCTAGGAGTCAGCACTGATTGGCTAAAATGCATTTCTGTCAAAAGAGCTGAAATAAGGGGGCAGTCTGCAAAGGCTTAGATACAAGGTAATCACAGACGCAAAAAGAATATTAACATAACCGTGTTGGTTATGCAAAACTGGGACATGGGTAATAAAGGGATTATCTATATTTTTAAACAACAACAATTCTGGAGTAGACTTTCTCTTTAATATAACAATGTTGGCAGTGCAACACTGGGGAATGGGTAGTAAAAATGTGTACTGGACTGTCCCTAGGCTCCTTAAAGTGAATGTAAATTTTGATGCTAAAGTGCCCAGTTTTTAAAAACTTGATTAAAAACAGGGGCACTTTAAAAAAAAAAAAAAAAAACAGGGGCACTTTAATTCATCAAAATTTACATTTCACTTGTGTGGGGAAAAAATACTTTTTAATCTTGACAGCAGCTCCAGTTTCCTCCGCCCGTCGGAAAGCCTCTTCCTGGTTTTAAAATGAGGAATCAGACTTCCTCCAATCACAGCGTTGAATCAGACACTGATTCCCCCGGGGGGAAGCCGTGATTGGAGGATGACCTATCTATCATTTCTGACATCAGAAATGGCTTGCGACGACCGGAGGAAGCTGTAACTGCTATCAAGTTTAAAAGGTAAGTTATCCTGTCTCATAAATATATGAGTGTTTTCATAAAGTTTATAGGTTTTACTATAAGTCAAATTATATTTTTTTTTTACAATATTGTCTCCTTATTTCAGCCCCTTTTGACAACAAGGAAGGTCTATTTATGAAGAAGCTTTTCATAACAAGACCTAATAAAAAAGGAGAAAGTAAAAGCAAGCAGGTAAAGATAAAAGCGTTAACCTCCTATCCTATATATGTTGAGCTGACACAAGTCAGATGTTTTAGATCGAGAATGAAGAACATCAGATATCAGAAGTAAATTGGAGAGTTGTTTAAAACTGCAAGTGCAGAATGAATCATAAAAGTTTCATTTTGACTTTACTGTTCCTTATGTATTTTGCTTGCTTCCACCTTAGGCACCCAGCCATAGGGGCTGGATTAAAAAATGTTTTAAAAGCCATATAAGCTCTCAAAACATGAAACCAGTATAATATTTTTTTCAGGCAAATAAACTTGCAAATTGTAATATTTTTATGAGTATAATAAAATGAAATAGTTGAAAAAAGCAGATTAAAAGACGTACAATGTAGATGCTGATTCATTCAGAAAAGTATCACTTGTAGGCATCATAATACACAGAAACAAAAATAAAACTATTTTAGCAAAGATGCAGATACATTTTGAGGTTTGTTCAAATTACATTCAGTAAACGGAAAGTTATAAAATATTCATCCAGCAGGTGGCAGTAACAGCATAACACAAAGTATTTAAATAGCTGTTACAAAAATATGGTCTATCAACCAACACGGTAACTACTGTTGCAAGTCTCAGCTTCTAATGCTACCCTATGAGCAGTTTTTATTTAAGTATTCAAAAAGGATCATCTCAAATACTGTGCGGCGGCTCATTATTTGTCCTACAGTAACGGAAAAATAGAATGAATAACGTATTATATTAATGTGTTTTTGTTTCCTGTAACAAAGTCTCTTGGCATTGAAATACAACTATCTACTGTCAGATCATGAAAATCTACTGTCAGATGTTGAAAACATAACAAAAGGTCAACTAAATTGAACTCTTACCCAAGTGACCACTCTATCACCTTTTACACATTTTAACCTTTCTACAATTCTACTCCAGAGAAAAAAAAAAAAAGATATTACTTGAATACGGACTATGGGGAAAATAAATAAATAAATCTTTAACATTTTTCATGGATCCTTTTTTTAACAAAATGCTCTGTACGGTTTTGTAGAATGAAGAACAGTTAAAGGGACACAAACACATTTTTTCTTTCATGATTCAGATAGAGCATGCAATTTTAAGCAACTTTCTAAATTACTCCTATTATCATTTTTTTTGTTCTCTTGCTATCTTTATTTGAAAAAGAAGGCATCTAAGCTGGGGGTTTTTTGGTTCAGAACTCTGGACAGCACTTTTTATTGGTGGATGAATTTATCCACGAATCAGCAAGAACAACCCAGGTTGTTCACCAAAAATGGGCAGGCATCTAAAGGAAAGAACATACTCATCGATTTACCACAATATACAAACATATCTGTTACATAACAGTATGTTAAATATAAAACTCACATTTTCTAATTTTTCTTTGATTATGAGAGCAATAAAACATAATAGCTGGTATTTGAAATAGCTTTCATAATGTAATATAGTAATATATAAATTTAAACATGTGGTAATGTACAATATGCATATGGTATAAAGTATATATTTTTTTCCCAAATAAAAGAACAAATGAAAAAAAAAACTCCAAGTGGAAGATAGTTTTAAAATAGACAGTATTGTACTATATATTAAATAGTTTAAAGCAGTGGTTCTCAACCAAAGTGACCTCAAGGCCCAGTAAGTTTTAGCTAGACATGTCCAGGGCCCGGTAGTTATATATATATATATATATATATATATATATATATATAGTGAGCAGCAGGGGCAGGCTGATCAGCCAGGCAAATAGGACCTGGGCCGAGGGACCAGCAAGTAGGGGGGCCCACAAATGGCATCTCCACGGATCCTGGTGCATTCCTTAAGCTGGAGTTCTCAGTTGCCCTATCAGTAACTAAGCAAAAAAAGTGTGGGTTTAGTGGGGCCCTGGCGGGGGTCTGTCGCTTTGAGGACCATGGAGTGTGGGGTCTGGCCCTGGAGGTTGGGTGCCCTTCTCTGGACCTTAATGTTGGGGGTCCTGGCTCTGGAGGTTGAGGGGCCTGTTGGGGGCAGGGCAGGGAGGCTACCATGTTCATTTGCATAAAATTGAATACATTTTGGTCAGTGTGAGACAGTTTTCCTGGGGCCTTGATTGGTATCAGTCTGCCCCTGGTGAGCAGTGGGGTAAGAGTGTGCAGTGGGGGCATGACAGGTCGGGGCCCACCAGCAGGGCTATCACGGCCCGAAACTGGGCCACGGCCCGGCTGTTGAGAAACCAGGGTTTAAAGAGTACCATCATATAATTTTTTATTACATCCCATTTTATGGTTAATTTCAATCTGGGTACTATCTAAATTAACATTCCTCAATGTTATACTGGTTTGGAATAATTTACATTGTAATATACTAAGCTTCATATGAACCCAAAATAATGCAAAAACAGCACATTGTGGCTCACAGTATAAAAAAACCTCTGGTCATACTCACATAATGCCAGAGTGTTTTAAGGGGGGCGGAGACTAATCATATGACAGGACTAAATTTGTCCTGTATGTACTGGCAACAATGAGGACATTAAGTCGCCTAAAATGATATAGTTGAAATTAAGAGGGGATCATCAAATACAGTAAGCTTCTACCTTCAACTGGTCAGCCCTTGCTGAAGATTAAAATAGCTAGCAGCATATACTAATATCATTAACCATGAAGCAAAAGTATTTAATAAAATGATGATAAGCATCTGGGGGTATACAAAAGTAGAAACTAGAAAATGAAAAATATATTCTAAATGAATGTAACCCCAGTATAGTGATGTACTTGTCTCAATAACAGCAAAAAGTGATATGGACTATGTTAGTACAAAATATATCACAAAAGCAGTTGTATTATTATTGATACGTCTTGTTATTTGGGTATGGGCCCTATACCCAGCAACAGGTGTACATTATAAATAAACAAGAATCCACAGCTAAAGAGAAAATAACATAGTGAGTGAGCACTGCAGGTTTAACACACAGGTAATGGTGTAATTTAATATGATACATATAGTAATTGGAGTGTATCAACAAACATCTTTTTGTCTGAGGATTGACATGGTGAATTATTAGTATATTAAAGTGATGCTACCATCTATAGGCTGATTCGTATGCAGGGTATTAATATATGGTAGTACATAATAGTTTATATATATAGTAAATGGTAAAAGGGTCGTGATTCTAAGGCTGCGTGTAATATTAAACACCTTAGCAGTGGGGTCATTTCTCTCTTATCATAGGTAATGTAGGTACTGTGAAACAACTACATAAAGAGGTTACAACATTTTCCAGCTATGCTCAATCAGTTCAGTAATAACAGCATTGCTATACCAAAAAAAACAAAAAAACAATAGTCCATTCCTATAGCTAGTATCACTGGAATAGGGAGACAGAGGCTTAGTAATAGAAGGGTACTTTGGGCTATATAGAAGACAAAATACAAAACTCCACAGTAGCGCTATTTATGATTGATTTAGCCCCATACCAGTAATTTCACCCAGAAATAGTTAACTGTGATAATATAAACAATTCAAAATATTATATGGAATTAGCCTGAGAATAGTTAACTGTAAAATGTAGCTCTTGAGAACGCTGCAAGGTAGCTTTCTCAACTATTGGCAAACATGCGAAACACCTATAAACATATTATGAATAACAATATTAAAGGGACATGAAACCCAAATTTTTAATTTCATGATATAGAAAGAGTATGCAATTTTAAACAACTTTCTAATTTACTTCTATTTTCTAATTTGCTTCATTTTCTTGATATTATTTGCTGAAAAGCATATCTAGATAGGCTCATTAGCTGCTGATTGGTGACTGCACATAGATGCCTCGTGTGATTGGCTCACCCATGTGCATTGCTATTTCTTCAACAAAGGATATATAAAAATTAAGCAAATTAGATAATAGAAGTAAATTGGAATGTTGGTTAAAATTTTATTCTCTACTTGAATTATGAAAGACATTTTTTAGTTTAGTGTCCCTTTAACTAATATAGCAAAATCACTCCTGAAACTAGGGCAGCTATATGTTGACACAAAGTCCAGTTAAGAAAAATATTTTGTTTAAGTTAAAGTGAGTTATATCAAGCAGATCAGCATTAGCGTCATTTTTATGAAGAGCAAGCTTAACTCTGAAGCAAACACTTGTATATGCACTTTCAAATTCTCCAGAGCGACAAGATTCAGCTACATAAAGAGCAGAGTACAACTGTGTCACTGTTCCCAACCGCTCAAAATTACATGAAATTAACCAACTCCTGCTTTCTGAAAAGTAGTGTTATATAGCTGTCCAGAGGAAGCTCAGATCGAGAGATCGTCATATAGGGACAGCAAAAAGAGTTGAAATGACAGCGATCTCAGTTCTGAGCTCCTATCCAATGCCAGCTCTAATGTGAGATCCATAGCGACTCATAATGTTCCATAAGGCTGGAAATGAAGAGAGAGCACAATGTGAGGTTTCTCCTTTTTCGTTCACAAGCATAAATTGGTCAGAGGACCCAGTGTTGGTAATTTGCAGACTTGCAGTATCCAAGATAGGAACCTTGCGTACCACAATGTTGTCAATCCGTACTAGAGAGTATCAAAGCCGAAGTGATGCATCTTCCATTTTCCCTGACTCAACAATATCCCCAAGTGGCCTCACATTGTCTGGAAGTCCGTCAGCCAAGCAGTCCTGGCGGTTTAATCTCTGGTCGATATCCTCCGTGGTCACAGACGACACCACGTTTGTGACACAAGGATATAGCACCTGTTGTAATTGATGGAAGTGCTGTTGTAGAAGTTTCTGGATAGCGGCTTCCCATCCAATGATGGCCGTCATGCTCTCCGCTTTCCAGGGTTGTGATAGTATTGAGGTCTTTCTAGTGAGGCTTCACTAGATCGCTGCAGTCCAGATTTCGTTTATTGCCTCTTTTGGACTCCGTAGAAATGATTAAGCTGGGCTAATGCCGGTTATACTGCGAGGTGTTGTGACGCAGTAATAAACTGCCATTACTCATATTCTCAGTCGCTGCCCAAACATGAATATTAAAGCGGCATCTCCTTGCAAGTAGTAAATTTAGGAAGTTACTGCTCCACTTTTTAGCATGGTTGTGAGATATAATGGTGCGCTTTAGATTATTTTTTATCCTCCTTGCACAGAGCCTCACCATTAGGCGGCCATTCTTGTCAGCGTTCGGCTCCACCCCCCGCAAATAGAACAAAGTTTAATTTAAAAAAACAGCATATAAAGATTCCAATTACTGTAGTGGAATTTTTTTAAAGCCTAATTCTCAGGGATCTCAGTCAAATTTTGAGCCTATGAGTCATAAGTACCATAATGGGGCTTTTAATTTTTCATAACTGATTGGGTCATTGGCAGTTTCTGCTTGGGACCGGCAGTGCTCTGCAGCTTTCAAGCAGTACTCCAACTACAGTGTCGCTATTTTTAAAATTACACTCCCAGGCTAATGAATTAGAGCATGTAATTTTTGACTATAATGTCCCATTAATGGGACATAAGAATTAACTACTTTTTTTATCCTAATTCCTTACTCCATGTTGCTTCAGCTAAAAGCATCAAAAGCGTTCCTGCATCCCAGTCATTGTCAAACGATCCAATAGAACAGTCCCATTTACTAATCCTGTATCGGCGACATGATATTATCCCCCTTCAGGCAGTTAGGACGTTCCATGCAGTCCTAAACACTGCTGGGCTTTAACCATATATGGCGTCCTGCAGATTCCACCTTTGAGAAGGCAAAGATCTGCCGGGGGGAGGGGCGTGTCTAGCAGTGTAGGCAGTCACCCACAATCTGATCGACAATCTTGTGATGTCATTTTTACCAATAATGTTTACATCGGAACTTCTACCCCCAGCTGCGTTCCCTGTTGGCAAAACTGACAGTGGGAACCTAAACTTGCGTAAGTGCTGAATGTAATTACTATGTCGACACTGTGCAAAATACTGTGTGTCGCAGTACGTAAGTCCAATAGGCAAAAACATAATTTATGTAAGAACTTACCTGATAAATTCATTTCTTTCATATTAGCAAGAGTCCATGAGCTAGTGACGTATGGGATATACATTCCTACCAGGAGGGGCAAAGTTTCCCAAACCTCAAAATGCCTATAAATACACCCCTCACCACACCCACAAATCAGTTTAACGAATAGCCAAGAAGTGGGGTGATAAGAAAAAAGTGCGAAGCATAAATATAAGGAATTGGAATAATTGTGCTTTATACAAAAAAATCATAACCATCACAAAAAAGGGTGGGCCTCATGGACTCTTGCTAATATGAAAGAAATGAATTTATCAGGTAAGTTCTTACATAAATTATGTTTTCTTTCATGTAATTAGCAAGAGTCCATGAGCTAGTGACGTATGGGATAATGACTACCCAAGATGTGGATCTTCCACGCAAGAGTCACTAGAGAGGGAGGGATAAAAACAGAATTTATGTTTACCTGATAAATTACTTTCTCCAACGGTGTGTCCGGTCCACGGCGTCATCCTTACTTGTGGGATATTCTCTTCCCCAACAGGAAATGGCAAAGAGCCCAGCAAAGCTGGTCACATGATCCCTCCTAGGCTCCGCCTACCCCAGTCATTCGACCGACGTAAAGGAGGAATATTTGCATAGGAGAAATCATATGATACCGTGGTGACTGTAGTTAAAGAAAATAAATCATCAGACCTGATTAAAAAACCAGGGCGGGCCGTGGACCGGACACACCGTTGGAGAAAGTAATTTATCAGGTAAACATAAATTCTGTTTTCTCCAACATAGGTGTGTCCGGTCCACGGCGTCATCCTTACTTGTGGGAACCAATACCAAAGCTTTAGGACACGGATGATGGGAGGGAGCAAATCAGGTCACCTAGATGGAAGGCACCACGGTTTGCAAAACCTTTCTCCCAAAAATAGCCTCAGAAGAAGCAAAAGTATCAAATTTGTAAAATTTGGTAAAAGTGTGCAGTGAAGACCAAGTCGCTGCCTTACATATCTGATCAACAGAAGCCTCGTTCTTAAAGGCCCATGTGGAAGCCACGGCCCTAGTGGAATGAGCTGTGATTCTTTCAGGAGGATGCCGTCCGGCAGTCTCATAAGCCAATCTGATGATGCTTTTAAGCCAAAAAGATAGAGAGGTAGAAGTTGCTTTTTGACCTCTCCTTTTACCAGAATAAACAACAAACAAGGAAGATGTTTGTCTGAAATCCTTTGTAGCATCTAAATAGAATTTTAGAGCACGGACAACGTCCAAATTGTGAAACAAACGTTCCTTCTATGAAACTGGATTCGGACACAAAGAAGGTACAACTATCTCCTGGTTAATATTTTTGTTGGAAACAACCTTCGGAAGAAAACCAGGCTCAGTACGTAAAAACCACCTTATCTGCATGGACCAGATAGGGCGGAGAACACTGCAGAGCAGATAACTCAGAAACTCTTCTAGCAGAAGAAATTGCAACCTAAAACAAAACTTTCCAAGATAATAACTTAATATCTATGGAATGTAAGGGTTCAAACGGAACCCCTTGAAGAACTGAAAGAACTAGATTAAGACTCCAGGGAAGAGTCAAAGGTCTGTAAACAGGCTTGATTCTAACCAGAGCCTGAACAAACGCTTAAACGTCTGGCACAGCTGCCAGCCTTTTGTGAAGTAAAACAGATAAGCAGAGATCTGTCCCTTCAGAGAACTCGCAGAAAATCCTTTCTCCAAACCTTCTTGTAGAAAGGAAAGAAACTTAGGAATTTTTATCTTGTTCCATGGGAATCCTTTAGATTCACACCAACAGATATATTTTTTCCATATATTATGGTAAATTTTTCTAGTTACAGGCTTTCTAGCCTGAATAAGAGTATCTACTACAGAATCTGAAAACCCACGCTTTGATAAAATCAAGCGTTCAAACTCCAAGCAGTCAGTTGGAGGAAAACCAGATTCGGATGTTCAAATGGACCCTGAATAAGAAGGTCCTGTCTCAAAGGTAGCTTCCATGGTGGAGCCGATGACACATTCACCAGGTCTGCATACCAAGTCCTGCGTGGCCACACAGGAACTATCAAGGTCACCGAAGCCCTCTCCAGATTGATCCTGGCTACCAGCCTGGGAATGAGAGGAAACGGTGGGAATACATAAGCTAGGTTGAAGATCCAAGGTGCTACTATTGTATCTAATAGAGTCGCCTTGGGATCCCTGGATTTGGACCCGTAACAAGGGACCATGAAGTTCTGACGAGAGGCCATCAGAACCAAGTCTGGAATGCCCCATAATTGAGTTATTTGGGCAAAGATTTCCAGATGGAGTTCCCACTCCCCCGGATGCTCCTCCATCGCCAGGGAACTCCTTGTTACCCCCTGATGGTTGATATATGTAACAGTCGTCATGATGACTGATTGAAACCTTATGAATTTGGCCCTTGCTAGTCTAGGCCAAGCCTTGAGAGCATTGAATATCGCTCTCAGTTCCATTATGTTTATCGGGAGAAGAGAGTCTTCCCGAAACCATAGACCCTGAGTTTTCAGGGGTTCCCAGACCGCGCCCCAGCCCACCAGACTGGCGTCGGTCGTGACAATGACCTATTCTGGTCTGCGGAAGCTCATTCCCTGTGACAGGTTGTCCAGGGTCAGCCACCAACGGAGTGAATCTCTGGTTATTTGATCTACTTGTATCGTCGGAGACAAGACTGTATAATCCCCATTCCACTGTCTGAGCATGCCCAGGTGCAATGGTCTTAGATGAATTCGTGCAAAAGGAACTATGTCCATTGCCGCAACCATCAACCCTATTACTTCCATGGACTGCGCTATGGAAGGAATAAGAACAGAATGAAGTACCTGACAAGAGCTTAGAAGTTTTGATTTTCTGGCCTCTGTCAGAAAAACCTTCATTTCTAAGGAAACTATTATTGTTCCCAAGAAGGGAACTCTTGTTGACGGGGACAGAGAACTTTTTTCTATGTTCACTTTCCACCTGTGAGATCTGAGAAAGGCTAGGACAATGTCCGTATGAGCCCTTGCTTTTGACAGAGACGACACCTGAATCAGGATGTCGTCCAAGTAAGGTACTACTGCAATGTCCCTTGGTCTTAGCACCGCTAGAAGGGACCCTAGTACCCTTGTGAAAATCCTTGGAGCAGTGGCTAATCCGAATGGAAGTGCCACAGGTAATGCTTGTCCAGAAAGGCGAACCTTAGGAACCGAAAATGTTCCTTGTGGATAGGAATACGTAGGTACGCATCCTTTAAGTCCACCGTGGTCATGAATTGACCTTCCTGGATGGTAGAAAGGATCGTTCGAATGGTTTCCATTTTGAATGATGAAACCCTTAGAAACTTGTTTAGAATCTTGAGATCTAAAATAGGTCTGAATGTTCCCTCTTATTTGGGAATTATGAACAGGTTGGAGTAAAAACCCATCCCTTGTTCTCCTAATGGAACAGGATGAATCACTCCCATGCTTAACAGGTCTTCTACACAGTGTAAGAATGCCTGTTCGAAGATAATTGAGACCCGTGGAACCTTCCCCTTGGGAGTAGTTCCCTGAATTCCAGGAGATAACCTTGAGAAACTATTTCTAGCGCCCAAGGATCCTGAACATCTCTTGCCCCAACCTGAGCAAAGAGAGAAAGTCTGCCCCCCACCAGATCCTTCCCTGATCGGGGGCCAACACTTCATGCTGTTTTGGTAACAGTGGCAGGTGACTTGGCCTGCTTACCCTTTTTCCAGCCTTGCATCGGCCTCCAGGCTGGCTTGGTTTGAGAAGTATTACCCTCTTGCTTAGAGGGTGTAGAATTTGAGGCTGGTCCGTTTCTGCGAAAGGGACGAAAATTTGGCTTATTTTTAGCCTTAAAAAGACCTATCCTGTGGGAGGGCGTGGCCCTTTCCCCCAGTGATGTCTGAAATAATCTCTTTCAAGTCAGGGCCAAACAGTGTTTTACCCTTGAAAGGGATGTTAAGCAAAAGCGCTCTGCGCGCCACGATAGCAAACCCTGAATTATTCGCCGCTAATCTAGCTAATTGCAAAGCGGCATCTAAAATAAAAAAGAGTTAGCCAATTTAAGAGCTTGAACTCTGTCCAAAACCTCCTCGTACGAAGATTCTTTATTAAGCGACTTTTCTAGTTCTTCGAACCAGAAACACGCAGCTGTAGTGACAGGAACAATGCATGAAATTGGTTGTAGAAGGTAACCTTGCTGAACAAACATCTTTTTAAGCAAACCCTCTAACCTTTAATCCATAGGATCTTGAAAGCACAACTATCTTCTATAGGAATAGAAGTGCGTTTGTTTAGAGTAGAAACCGCCCCCTCGACCTTGGGGACTGTATGCTATAAGTCCTTTCTGGGGTCGACTATAGGAAACTAATTTCTTAAATATAGGGGGAGGACAAAGGGTATGCCGGGCCTTTCCCACTCCTTATTTACTATGTCCGCCACCCGCTTGGGTATAGGAAAAACATCGGGGGGCACCGGAACCTCTAGGAACTTGTCCATCTTACCTAATTTCTCTGGAATGACCAAATTGTCACAATCATCCAGAGTAGATAATACCTCCTTAAGTAGTGCGTGGAGATGTTGAAATTTAAATTTAAAAGTTACAATATCAGGTTCTGCTTGTTGAGAAATTTTCCCTGAATCTGAAATTTCTCCCTCAGACAAAACCTCCCTCCTGGCCCCTTCAGATAGGTGTGAGGGTATGTCAGAAAAGATATCATCAGCGTCCTCTTGCTCCTCAGTGTTTAAAACAGAGCAATCACGCTTTCTCTGATAAGTAGGCATTTTGGAAAAAAATGCATGCAATAGAATTATCCATTATAGCCATTAATTGTTGTATGGTAATAAGTATTGGCGCACTAGATGTACTAGGGGCCTCTTGTGTGGGCAAAACTGGTGTAGACACAGAAGGGGATGATGCAGTACCATGCTTACTCCCCTCATTAGAGGAATCATCTTGGGCAATATCATATCTATGGCATTATTATCCCTACTTTGTTTGGACATTATGACACAAATATATCACATATATTTAAATAGGGAGACACATTGGCTTTCATACATATAGAACATCGTTATCTGATGGTTCAGACATGTTAAACAGGCTTAAACTTGTTAACAAAGCACAAAAAACGTTTTACAATAAAACCGTTACTGTCCCTTTAAATTTTAAACTGAACACACTTTATTACTGAATATGTGAAAAAGTATGAAGGAATTGTTCAAATTTCACCAAAATTTCACCACAGTAACTTAAAGCCTTAAAAGTATTGCACACAAAATTTGAAAGCTTTAACCCTTAAAATAACGGAACCGGAGCCGTTTTTACATTTAACCCCTATACAGTCCCAGGTATCTGCTTTGCTGAGACCCAACCAAGCCCAGAGGGGAATACGATACCAAATGATGCCTTCTATAAGCTTTTTCAGTGGTTCTTAGCTCCTCACACATGCATCTGCATGCCATGCTTTCCAAAAACAACTGCGCATTAGAGGCGCGAAAATGAGGCTCTGTCTATGACTAGAAAAGGCCCCCAGTGAAAAAGGTGTCCAATACAGTGCCTGCCGTTTTTATTAAAACAATCCCCAAGATTTAACAACTATTAAAAGTAATAATCTGCCAAATATACTTAGTAAAGTAATCGTTTTAGCCCAGAAAAATGTCTACCAGTTTTTTAAGCCCTAATGAAGCCCTTTATTCTTTTACTTAAACAAAGAAAATGGCTTACCGGTTCCCATAGGGAAAATGACAGCTTCCAGCATTACCGAGTCTTGTTAGAAATGTGTCATACCTCAAGCAGCAAAAGTCTGCTCACTGTTTCCCCCAACTGAAGTTAATTCCTCTCAACAGTCCTGTGTGGAAACAGCCATCGATTTTAGTAACGGTTGCTAAAATCATTTTCCTCTTACAAACAGAAATCTTCATCTCTTTCCTGTTTCAGAGTAAATAGTACATACCAGCACTATTTTAAAATAACAAACTCTTGATTGAAGAATAAAAACTACATTTAAACACCAAAAAACTCTAAGCCATCTCCGTGGAGATGTTGCCTGTACAACGGCAAAGAGAATGATTGGGGAAGGCGGAGCCTAGGAGGGATCATGTGACCAGCTTTGCTGGGCTCTTTGCCATTTCCTGTTGGGGAAGAGAATATCCCACAAGTAAGGATGACGCCGTGGACCGGACACACCTATGTTGGAGAAATAAAGACAGCCAATTCCGCTGAAAATAATCCACACCCAAACAAAGTTTAAAACTTTTAATGAAAAAAACTGAAATTATAAGCAGAAGAATCAAACTGAAACAGCTGCCTGAAGTACTTTTCTACCAAAAACTGCTTCAGAAGAAGAAAACACATCAAAATGGTAGAATTTAGTAAAAGTATGCAAAGACCAAGTTGCTGCTTTGCAAATCTGAACAACCGAAGCTTCATTCCTAAACGCCCAGGAAGTAGAAACTGACCTAGTAGAATGAGCTGTAATCCTTTGAGGCAGAGTTTTACCCGACTCGACATAAGCATGATGAATTAAAGATTTCAACCAAGATGCCAAAGAAATGGCAGAAGCCTTCTGACCTTTCCTAGAACCGGAAAAGATAACAAATAGACTAGAAGTCTTTCGGAAATTCTTAGTAGCTTCAACATAATATTTCAAAGCTCTAACTACATCCAAAGAAAGCAATGATTTCTCCTTAGAATTCTTAGGATTAGGACATAATGAAGGAACCACAATTTCTCTACTAATGTTGTTAGAATTCACAACCTTAGGTAAAAATTTAAAAGAAGTTCGCAACACCGCCTTATCCTGATGAAAAATCAGAAAAGGAGACTCACAAGAAAGAGCAGATAATTCAGAAACTCTTCTGGCAGAAGAGATGGCCAAAAGGAACAAAACTTTTCAAGAAAGTAATTTAATGTCCAAAGAATGCATAGGTTCAAACGGAGGAGCTTGAAGAGCCCCCAGAACCAAATTCAAACTCCAAGGAGGAGAAATTGACTTAATGACAGGTTTTATATGAACCAAAGCTTGTATAAAACAATGAATATCAGGAAGATTAACAATCTTTCTGTGAAAAAGAACAGAAAGAGCAGAGATTTGTCTTTTCAAGGAACTTGCAGACAAACCTTTATCCAAACCATCCTGAAGAAACTGTAAAATTCTCGGAATTCTAAAAGAATGCCAGGAAAAATGATGAGAAAGACACCAAGAAATATAAGTCTTCCAGACTCTATAATATATCTCCCTAGATACGGATTTACGAGCCTGTAACATAGTATTAATCACAGAGTCAGAGAAACCTCTTTGACTAAGAATCAAGCGTTCAATCTCCATACCTTTAAATTTAAGGATTTGAGATCCTGATGGAAAAAAAGGACCTTGTGACAGAAGGTCTGGTCTTAACGGAAGAGTCCACGGTTGGCAAGAGGCCATCCGGACAGGATCCGCATACCAAAAACCTGAGAGGCCATGCTGGAGCCACCAGCAGAACAAATGAGCATTCCTTCAGAATCTTGGAGATTACTCTTGGAAGAAGAACTAGAGGCGGAAAGATATAGGCAGGATGATACTTCCAAGGAAGTGACAACGCATCCACTGCTTCCGCTTGAGGATCCCTGGATCTGGACAGATACCTGGGAAGTTTCTTGTTTAGATGAGAAGCCATTAGATCTATTTCTGGAAGACCCCATATTTGAACAATCTGAAGAAATACCTCTGGGAGAAGAGACCATTCGCCCGGATGAAACGTGTGGCGACTGAGATAATCCGCTTCCCAATTGTCTATACCTGGGATATGAACCGCAGAAACTAGACAGGAGCTGGATTCCGCCCATACCAGAATTCGAGATACTTCTTTCATAGCCAGAGGACTGTGAGTCCCTCCTTGATGATTGATGTATGCCACAGTTGTGACATTGTCTGTCTGAAAACAAATGAACGATTCTCTCTTTAGAAGAGGCCAAGACTGAAGAGCTCTGAAAATTGCACAGAGTTCCAAAATATTGATCGGTAATCTCACCTCCTGAGATTCCCAAACCCCTTGTGCTGTCAGAGACCCCCACACAGCTCCCCAACCTGTAGGACTTGCATCTATTGAAATTACAGTCCAGGTCGGAAGAACAAAAGAAGCCCCCTGAACTAAACGATGGTGATCTGTCCACCACGTCAGAGAGTGTCGTACAATCGGTTTTAAAGATATTAATTGAGATATCTTTGTGTAATCCCTGCACCACTGGTTCAGCATACAGAGCTGAAGAGGCCGCATGTGAAAACGAGCAAAGGGGATCGCGTCCGATGCCGCAGTCATAAGACCTAGAATTTCCATGCATAAGGCTACCGAAGGGAAAGATTGTGACTGAAGGTTTCGACAAGCTGATATCAACTTTAGACGTCTCATGTCTATCATAGATAGAGTCATGGATACTGAATCTATCTGAAAACCTAAAAAGGTTACCTAAGTCTTAGGAATCAATGAACTGATTGGTAAATTGATCCTCCAACCATGATGTTGAAGAAACAACACAAGTCGATTCGAATGAGATTCTGCTAAATGTGAAGACTGAGCAAGTACCAAGATATCGTCCAAATAAGGAATACCACAATACCCTGTTCTCTGATTACAGACAGAAGGGCACCGAGAACCTTCGAAAAAATTCTTAGAGCTGTAGCTAGGCCAAACGGCAGAGCCACAAACTGGTAATGCTTGTCTAGGAAAGAGAATCTCAGAAACTGATAGTGATCTGGATGAATCGGAATATGCAGATATGCATCCTGTAAATCTATAGTAGACATATAATGCCCTTGTTGAACAAAAGGCAGGATAGTCCTTACAGTTACCATTTTGAATGTTGGTATCCTTACATAACGATTCAATATTTTTAGATCCAGAACTGGTCTGAAGGAATTTTCCTTCTTTGGTACAATGAAGAGATTTGAATAAAACACCAGTCCCTGTTCCAGAACTGGAACTGGCAAAATTACTCCAGTCAACTCTAGATTTGAAACACATTTCAGAAATGCTTGAGCCTTCGCTGGGTTTACTGGGACACGGGAAAGAAAAAATCTCTTTGCAGGAGGCCTTATCTTGAAGCCAATTCTGTACCCTTCTGAAACAATGTTCTGAATCCAAAGATTGTGAACGGAATTGATCCAAATTTCTTAGAAAAAACGTAATCTGCCCCCTACCAGCTGAGCTGGAATGAGGGCCGCACCTTCATGTGGACTTAGGAGCTGGCTTTGATTTTCTAAAAGGCTTGGATTTATTCCAGACTGGAGATGGTTTCCAAACTGATACCGCTCCTGAGAATGAAGGATCAGGTTTTTGTTCCTTGTTGTGACAAAAGGAACGAAAACGATTATTACCCTGGAAAGAAAGGGAAAGCAGAGTAGACTTAGAAGACGTAACAGCATTCCAAGTCTTAAGCCATAAAGCTCTTCTAGCTAAAATAGCTAGAGACATATACCTGACATCAACTCTAATGATATCAAAGATGGCTTTACAAATCAAATTATTAGCATGTTGAAGAATAAAAATGCTATGAGAATTATGATCTGTTACTTGTTGCGCTAAAGCTTCTAACCAAAAAATGAAGCTGCAGCAACATCCGCTAAAGATATAGCAGGTCTAAGAAGATTACCTGAACACAAGTAAGCTTTTCTTAGAAAGGAATTCAATTTTCCTATCTAAAGGATCCTTAAGGAAGTACCATCTGCCGTAGGAATAGTAGTACGCTTAACAAGAGTAGAGACAGCCCCATCAACTTTAGGGATTTTGTCCCAAAACTCTAATCTGTCAGATGACACAGGATATAATTGCTTAAAACGTTTAGAGGGAGTAAATGAATTACCCAAATTATTCCATTCCCTGGAAATTACTTCAGAAATAGCACTAGGGACAGGAAAAACTTCTGGAATAACTACAGGAGATTTAAAAACCTTATCTAAACGTTTAGATTTAGTATCAAGAGGACCAGAATCCTCAATTTCTAATGCAATTAGGACTTCTTTAAGTAAAGAACGAATAAATTTCATTTTAAATAAATATGAAGATTTATCAGCATCAACCTCTGAGACAGAATCCTCTGAACCAGAAGAACCATTATCAGAATCAGAATGATGATGTTCATTTAAAAATTCATCTGAAAAATGAGAAGTTTTAAAAGACTTTTTATGTTTACTAGAAGGAGGAATAACAGACATAGCCTTCTTAATGGATTTAGAAACAAAATCTCTTATGTTATCAGGAACACTCTGAGTATTAGATGTTGACAGAACAGCAACAGGTAATGTAACAGTACTAAAGGAAATATTATCTGCATTAACAGTTTGTCATGACAAAACAGTACAAACAACAGCTGGAGGAACAGATACCATAAGTTTACAGTAGATACACTTAGCTTTGGTAGCTCCAGCCCCAGGCAGCGATTTTCCAGAAGTATCTTCTGACTCAGTTTCAGCGTGGGACATCTTGCAATATGTAATAGAAAAAACAACATATAAAGCAAAATTGATCAAATTCCTTAAATGACAGTTTCAGGAATGGGAAAAAAATGCCAGTGAACAAGCTTCTAGCAACCAGAAGCAATAAAAAATGAGACTTAAATAATGTGGAGACAACAGTGACGCCCATATTTTTTTAGCGCCAAAAATGACGCCCACATTATTTGGCGCCTAAATGCTTTTGGCGACAAAAATGACGCCACATCCGGAACGCCGACACTTTTGGCGCAAAAGAACGTCAAAAATGACGCAAACAGAAAAAACATTTTTGCGCCAAAAAAGTCAGCGCCAAGAATGATGCAATAAAATGAAGCATTTTCAGCCCCCGCGAGCCTAACAGCCCACAGGGAAAAAGTCAAATTTTTAAGGTAAGAAAAAAATTGATTTATTCATATGCATTATCCCAAATATGAAACTGACTGTCTGAAATAAGGAATGTTGAACATCCTGAGTCAAGGCAAATAAATGTTTGAATACATATATTTAGAACTTTATAAAAAAGTGCCCAACCATAGCTTAGAGTGTCACAGAAAATAAGATTTACTTACCCCAGGACACTCATCTACATGTTGTAGAAAGCCAAACCAGTACTGAAACGAAAATCAGCAGAGGTAATGGTATATAAATAAGAGTATATCGTCGATCTGAAAAGGGAAGTAAGAGATGAATCTCTACGACCGATAACAGAGAACCTATGAAATAGACCCCGTAGAAGGAGATCATTGAATTCAAATAGGCAATACTCTCCTCACATCCCTCTGACATTCACTGCACGCTGAGAGGAAAACCGGGCTCCAACCTGCTGCGGAGCGCATATCAACGTAGAATCTAGCACAAACTTACTTCACCACCTCCATAGGAGGCAAAGTTTGTAAAACTGATTTGTGGGTGTGGTGAGGGGTGTATTTATAGGCATTTTGAGGTTTGGGAAACTTTGCCCCTCCTGGTAGGAATGAATATCCCATACGTCACTAGCTCATGGACTCTTGCTAATTACATGAAAGAAAGGACTAATTATTAAAAATGTGCAATTCTTTTTTGTTATCCTACACAATACAACCTTCTTTGGCTCCTAAACAGTTAATATTTAGATTTATTTAGGCTTGTTTAATATATTATTGTTAGATCCAGCACCTTCATGTCACACCGTTCTGGCTGTTGCCAGGGACGCAGTAGTTCCTCTGAGCGTGTGGCGATGATATCATCGCCGCATGTCTATTCCCCTCTCAAGCCAGATCCTTTGAACTCCTTGGCGCGAATCGGCGCCTATGTAAGAACCTGCATAACTTACATTCATTGCCCAAGTATAGGTGTTACTGTGTGTCCTCCTAGTTGCTTTATTACTTGAATTGCCGGATTGCCTTAATATTACTGAACTCTGCTTGTATGACTACTCTGCCTGTTTAACCCTTGAATTGCTGGATTGCCTTAATATTACTGAACTCTGCTTGTATGACTACTCTGCCTGTTTAACCATTGAATTGCCTGATTGCCTTATCGTTGCTGAACTCTGCCCGTTTGACTACTCTGCCTGGTTTACCCCTAAACTGCTAAACTGCTGGATTATATTTTGTTGCTGACCTCTGCCTGTTCCTGACCACTCTATTTGTTTACCCCTGAACTGCTATACTGCTGGATTGCCTTTAAGTTGTCGAACTCTGCCTGTTTCTGACCGTTCTCTGCCTTAATCTTATTGCCGTAAAGGACTACCCTGTCTACCTCATTTCTTTCACTCACTTTGTTCTGGGATATTTCCTTATCCTTCCACTTGACACCTGGATAAGAAGACTACTGGCCAAGTTTGGTCCGATAGGGAAATATCCCACGTGGGAAGAATATGACGTACCTAGAGACTGCTCATCGACTCAATCCTCGACAGGCCAGGTGGGCCCTATTCTTTTCTCGTTTTAACTTTATAGTCTCTTACCTTCCTGGGACCAAGAATAAAAAGGCTGATGCCCTTTCCCGTCAGTTTACTCAGTCTAGTGACTCCTCTGAAGCTTTTATCGAACACATCATACCCCCTTCCTGTGTGGTTGCTCAGCTCAACACCTCTCTTCTTCAAAGACTGCAACAAGCCCAGTCAAGAAAACTTTCTGAAGCCCTTGCAGCTCCTGAGATCCTTTATAATCCTCCAAACCTTCACTCTCCTGTATTATCCTGGGCTCATGACAGCAAGCTGTCAGGTCATCCTGGTTTGACAAGAACCTTTAAACTCCTTTCCCAACATGTGTGGTGGCCTACCATGATGTCGGACTCACAGGATTATGTCAAAGCTTGTCAGACTTGTGCTGTTAATAAGACTCCCCGTTACCTACCACATGACCTACTTCAACCATTCTCCATACCTAAACAACCATGGACACACATAGCTATGGATTTTGTTGTAGACCTTCCTCCTTCTGACCATCATACAGTCATATGGGTGGTGGTGGATCAGTTATCCAAACTTGCTCATTTTGTTCCTTTAACGAAGTTACCTACAGCCCAAGAATTGTCCACTCTTTTTCTGTTACACGTGGTACGATTACATGGTATACATATAAATATCGTCTCTGACAGAGGACCTCAATTTATTTCTACCTTTTGAAAAAGCTTTCGAAAATTGCTTGGAACCACTGTTTCTTTGTCCTCTGGTTATCACCCTCAGACTAACGGGCAGACAGAGAGAACCAATCCGGATCTGGAAGACTATCTTAGAGCATATGTCAATTCACAGCATACTAATTGGTCTGGGTTGTTACCCCTAGCTGAACTTGCAAAGAACACTCATTGGCTTTCTTCACAACGATGTTCTCCTTTTCAGGCCGCAGGTGGTCATCAACCTCGTGTTTTTCCCTTTTTCTGCTCAATTCACAGGAGTCCCTGCTGCAGAACGTCGCTTCACTGACCTCATTACCCATTGGCAACAGATACGCTCTCAGTTACGCTCAACCACCTCCAGATATAAGAGGTTTGCCGATCATCATAGAGCCAGTTTTCGTGCCTTTGTTGCAGGTGATCGTGTCTGGGTCTCTACCAGACACATCTGCTTACGTCAATCTTGTCACAAATTTGGACCTCGGTATATTGGTCATTATACAATCCTCAAAATACTTTCTCCTGTTGCCTACAGACTGGCCTTGCCTAAGACCTTGCACGTTCACCCAGTCTTTCACATCTCCTTGCTCCAACCCTACGTCACAAATAGGTATACTCGACTCAGACGTCCTCCTTCTCCACTCCTGATTCATGGCCAAAATCTTGGATTCCAGAATCAGGCACAACAAGCTCCAATACCTCATACACTGGAAGTGATACTCTGTGGCGGAACGTTCCTGGGTTCCTACCCGTAATGTGCATGCTCCCGCTTTGGTCTCCCAAGTTCCATGCTGCTCACCCTTCGAAGCCGGAGGGAACCCTTGAGTGGGGGGCTATGTCACGCAGCTCTGGCTGTTGCCAGGTATGCAGTGGTTCCTGTGAGATTCCCCTCTCAAGCCGTATACTTTGAACTCCTTGGCGCGAATCGGCCCCTATGTAAGTACCTGCATAACATACATTCACTGCCAAAGTATAGGTGTTACTGTGTGTGCTACTAGGTGCTTTATTACTTGAATTACCGGATTGCCTTAATATTACTGAACTCTGCTGGTCTGACTACTCTGCCTGTTTAACCCTTGAATTGCCGGATTGCCTTATCATTGCTGAACTCTGCCTTTCTGACTACTCTGCCTGGTTTACCCCTGAACTACTAAACTGCTGGATTATATTTTGTTGCTGACCTCTGCCTGTTCCTGACCACTCTATTGGTTTACCCCTAACCTAGTACCCAAGAGTCATCCTAACTGCCAACCCTATCGGGAAGGAGAAACTCTAGCTCCGAGGCCCAAAGACCTCAGGAACCCCCAAAGTAGGCCCTAGCAGGATCCGATCTCGGTAACCCCGCCAATATCAGGAACAGGGCATTGAGGACTGAACACAATCCCCTCTGATGCCCCATCCAAAGGATAAACGATGCCCAGCCTGATATCTAGGGACGAAAGGCCTGCTATAACATGAAAATCAAGAAAAAAAGAAAATGTATGCTTACCTGATAAATTTATTTCTTTTTTGACACGATGAGTCCACAGATCATCTTAATTACTATTGGGAATACCACTCCTGCCCTGCAGGAGGCGGCAAAGAGCACCACAGCAAAGCTGTTAAATATCACCTTCCTTCCCTCCCAACCCAGTCATTCGACCAAAGTAAAGGAGAGAATGGAAACAACAAGGTGCAGAGGTGTCTGAAGTTTATAATAACCATCAACCTGTCTTATAAAAAACAGGGCAGGCCGTGGACTCATCGTGTAAAAAAATAAATAAATTTATCAGGTAAGCATAAATTTTCTTTTCTTTTTAATGACACGATGAGTCCACGGATCATCTTAATTACTATTGGGAATCAATACCCAAGCTAGAGTACACCGATGATACGGGAGGGACAAGACAGGGAACCTAAACGGCACGACTGCTTGAAGAACCTTTCTCCCAAATGCAGCATCAGCCGAGGCAAAACTGTCAAATTTGTAGAATTTTGAAAAAGTGTGAAGAGAGGACCAAGTTGCAGCCTTGCAAATCTGTTCCACAGAAGCTTCAGTTTTGAATGCCCATGAGGAAGCAACAGCCCTCGTGGAATGAGCCGTAACTCTCTCTGGAGGCTGCTGTCCAGCAGTCTCATATGCAAAATGTATGATACTCTTCAGCCAAAAAGAAAGAGAAGCAGCCGTAGCCTTCTGTCCCTTATGTTCCTTATGTTTTCCTGAGAAAACCACAAACAAAGCAGAAGACTGACGAAAATCCTTAGTCCCCTGCAGGTAAAATTTTAAGGCACGAACCATGTCCAAATTGTGTAGAAGCCTTTCCTTCTGAGAAGGAGGATTAGGACACAAGGAAGGAACAACAATCTCCTGATTAATGTTCCGATCAGAAACACCTTAAGGAAGAAATCCTAATTTAGTACGTAAGACTACCTTATCTGAATGAAAAATAAGATAAGGAGACTCGTACCGCAAAGCTGAGAGCTCTGACACTCTGCGAGCAGAAAAAATAGCAACAAGAAATAAAACTTTCCAAAATAACAAGTTAATAACTAAGGAATGCATAGGCTCAAACGGAGCCCCTTGAAGAAAATTAAGAACCAAATTAAGACTCCATGGAGGAGTAACTGGTTTGAACACAGGCCTTATCCTGACCAAGGCCTGACAAAAAGATTGTACATCTGGAACATCTGCCAGACGTTTGTGTAACAAAATAGATAAGGCCGAAATCTGACCCTTTAGGGAACTTGTCGATAATCCTTTCTCCAAACCCTCTTGGAGAAAAGACAAAAATCTAGGAATCCTAACTCTACTTCAGGAGTAGCCCTTGGATTCACACCAATAGAGATATTTACGCCATATCTTATGGTAAATCTTTCTAGTTACAGGTTTACGAGCCTGGATCATGGTCTCTATGACCGATTCTGAAAAACCCTGCTTGGATAAGTGTTAAGTGTTCAATCTCCAAGCAGTCAGCTTCAGAGAAACTAGATTTGGGTGAAGGAAGGGTCCTTGAATTAGAAGGCCCTTCCTCAATGGAAGTCTCCAGGGTGGCAGAGATTACATGTCCACCAGATCTGCATACCAAATCCTGCGAGACCAAGCCGGTGCAATGAGGATCACCGAGGCCCTCTACTGCTTGACTCGAGCAATAACCCGTGGAAGAAGAGCAAACGGAGAAAATAGGTATGCTAGACTGAAGGTCCAAGGTACCGCCAGGGCAACTATCAGTACTGCCTGAGGGTCCCTGGACCTCGACCCTTACCTCGGAAGCTTGGCATTCTGCCGAGATGCCATGAGATCCAATTCCGGCTGACCCCATTTGAGAATCAGGCTGGAAAACACTTCCAGGTGGAGTTCCCACTCCCCCGGATGAAAGGTCTGCCTGCTCAGGAAGTCCGCCTCCCAGTTGTCCACCCCTGGGATGTGAATCGCCGACAGACAGCAAGAGTGGGATTCTGCCCACTGAATTATTTTGGTTACCTCTGTCATCGCTAAGGAACTTCTCGTTCCTCCCTGATAATTGATGTAAGCCACTGAAGTTATGTTGTCCGACTGGAACCTGATGAACTGGACGAGGCTAACTGGGGCCTGGCGAGAAGAGCATTGAAGATCGCTCTCAGTTCCAGAATGTTTATAGGTAGATCAGACTCTGACTGAGTCCAAACTCCCTGAGCCTTTAGGGAGCCACAGACTGCTCCCCATCCAAGAAGACTGGCATCTGTTGTCACAATCACCCAAGATGGTCTGCGAAAGCAGGTTCCCTGGGAGAGATGATCCAGAGACAACCACCATTGAAGAGAATCCCTTGTCTCCTGCTCCAGAAGTATTCGAGGAGACAAATCCACATAATCTCCGTTCCATTGCCTGAGCATGTTTATCTGCAGAGGTCTGAGATGGAACCGAGCAAACGGGATGATGTTCATTGCCGCCACCACCAGCCCGATTACCTCCATGCACTGGGCCACTGATGTCCGGAGAGTGGACTGAAGGGCTAGACAAGTATCAAAAATCTTTGATTTCCTGACTTCTGTAAGAAATATCTTCATTGATATGCAATCTATTATAGTTCCCAGGAAAGTTTCTCTTGTATTTGGGACTAAGGAAGTCTTTTCCAAATTTACCTTTCATCCGTGAGATCGCAGGAAGGATAACAGCATTTCTGTGTGGGATCTCGCCTGTTGTAGGGATGGCGCCTGGACTAGGATGTCGTCCAGATAGGGCGCCACTGCAATGCCCCGTAACCGAAGCACCGCCAACAGCGAACCCAGAACTTTTGAGAAAATCCTGGGAGCTGTGGCAAGACCGAAGGGCAGAGCCATGAATTGGAAGTGTTTGTCTAGAAAGGCAAACCTTAAAAACCTGTGATGATTCCTGTGAATAGGAACATGCAAATACGCATCCTTTAAATCCACCATTGTCATAAATTGACCCTCTTGGACCAAAGGGAGAATGGAACGGATAGTTTCCATCTTGAAGGACAGTACTCTGAGGAATTTATTTAGACTCTTGAGATCTAAAATAGGCCTGAAGGTTCCCTCTTTTTTGGGAACCACGAACAGATTGGAATAAAATCCCAGACCCCGTTCCTGAATCGGAACAGGAACTATCACTCCCAGGTCGGAGAGGTCTCTTACACAGTGTAAGAACACCTCTCTTTTTGTCTGGTCTACAGATAATCTTGAAAGCAGAAACCTGCCTCTGGGAGAAAAGCTTTTGAACTCTAGTTTATATCCCTGGGACACTATTTCTACTGCCCAGGGATCCTGAACATCTTGAACCCAAGCCAGTGCAAAGAAGGAGAGTCTGCCCCCTACAAGATCCGGTCCCGGATCGGGGGCAGGCCCTTCATGCTGTCTTTGATTCAATAGCAGGCTTCTTGGATTGTTTTCCCTTATTCCAAGACTGATTGGGTCTCCATGAAGGTTTAGACTGTTCCTGCTTGGAGGCGGAAGAGGAAGAATTTCCCTTGGAATTTCGAAAGGAACGAAAATGACTCTGTCGTCCCTTTTGTTTGTTTCTCTTATCCTGAGGGAGAAGATGACCCTTACCTCCCGTAATATCAGAGATTATTTCCGCCAGGTCCAAACAAGGTCTTCCCCTTGTAAGGAATAGCTAAAGGCTTAGACTTAGAGTATACATCCACAGACCAAGGTTTTAACCATAAGGCTTTGCGAGCTAGAACAGAGAAACCTGAAATCTTTGCTCCCAGTTTGATAACTTGAAGGGAGACATCCGTAATAAAGGAATTAGCCAATTTAAGAGCTTTTATCCTATCCTGGATTTCATCCAGGGAAATTTCAGTCCTGATAGCATCAGACAACGCATCAAACCAATATGCCGCAGCACTAATGACGGTAGCAATGCACACAACTGGCTGCCATTGTAAGCCCTGGTGTACATACATCTTTTTGAGTAACCCCTCTAATTTTTTGTCCATATGATCTTTGAAAGCACAACTATCCTCTATGGGAATAGTAGTTCTCTTAGCTAAGGTGGAAACAGCTCCTTCCACCTTGGGGACTGTTTGCCAAGCCTCCTTAACAGAGTCGGCTATAGGAAACATCTTTTTAAATATAGGAGATGGAGAATAAGGTTTACCCGGTCTCTCCCACTCCTTAGCAATGATCTCAGAAGCTCTGTCTGGTACCGGAAAAACGTCTATCGAGGAAGGTACCTCAAAATATTTGTTCAGCTTACTGGATTTCTTAGGATTAACAACGACCATGCAGTCGCTGTCATCCAATGTAGTTAAAACCTCCTTAAGTAACAGACAAAGGTGTTCTAGCTTAAACCTGAAAGATACAACCTCAGTATCAGCAAGAGGCATTACACTGTCAGAATCTGAAATTTCACCTTCAGATGCTACTACGTTATCATCATCCTCAGGCTTCTGTGAGGTGACATCTGAGATAGCAACAACTGCGTCAGAAACCACGCTTACTGAATGTCTGATTTTCCTCTTACGCTTTCCCTGCAACATTGGGAAAGCAGACAACGCATCTGAAACTGCAGAAGACATGAGAGAAGCAATGTCTTTTAAAGTAACTCCAACAGGAGCTAGAGAGGAAGCACAGGGCACTGCATGTGAGGGTGGTAAAATTTGGGATGCTTGAGGAGAAAGCTGCGGCATATATTGAACATTGTTATTAGATTCCTAAACAGCATCCTCTTTAGAAAATGATGGCTCAAAAAAAATTCTATCCCTGTAGCTTAAAGTCCTCTCAATACATGAGGAACTGAAAGGGATTGGTGGTTCCACGTTGGCATCAAAACATAAGGAACAAGAGACACTTTGCAAGACCTCTTGGTCCATTCTGACTTTTAATGAAGCAAATTTTTAATAAAACACAAAAAACTTTAATAAAAATAAACATACAAAAAAAACGTTACTGTCCCTTTAAATTTAAAACGGTAAAAATGTTTTCCTTTAATTATCAATTTAAGTTAGATAGGCTAGAAGGCTAAACTAAAACTACAGAGCACCTCTACACCTCAGCAATAATTTGCTAAGGTGCCTACCTGACCGATCAAACCTCTGAGCAGGAGCTGTTTCAGATCTGGGACTCGCAGCAACAGAAAAGTACAGTCTCTGTTTAAACACGCAAATTAATTCTGAGATGCGTATTAGACAGATAGCGACATAAGAACTTTTCCTCCGTTGTCGGAAGTGAAGGGGAAAAAGGGCGTGCATATACAAATGCCGCCTCCTCTTGTCCCGCCTATCGTGGGCGTAGCCAATGTAACAATCTCCCGGTCTGTATACTTGTTAAAGTAAATGCCAGGAGATATAATAACCACCATTACAGATACCTGCCCCAGTGCCTGCGACTCTGCTGTCTCATAGTGTCTCCTGATAACCAGGAGAAATTATGTAATACGATATAAAGTGCCCCTTTCTGAATAAAGGCTTCCTTATATGTCCCTCATATGAAGTAATGTGCCCAACTCTTTCTGACTCCGTTATCCCAGAAATCAAGTCTGCACTTACCTCCTCTTCTGCCTGACAGCAAGGCAGATCCCAGGTTTGAGAGGTCCTCTCCCTCACATGGACCTGTGGCACAAAAAGAAAGGACTGAGTAAGACGTCTCAGGTTTTCCGAGTTAGGGCAGCATCAGTATGGGAGGCGCAGTGAGAATTATGTCCCACAAGTTACCATTGCTCTAAAGCCACCACTGCTCTACTGAAGAGACTGATATTGACTACGGCTGCAACCCAGGGCAAAGCAGCACAATCTTGTACTACTTTAAAAATAATAAACTCTTGATTGAAGAATCTTTTACTAACATCTAACTTTACCACTTCCTAGCTCTAACGTAGGCAAAGAGAATGACTGGGTTGGGAGGGAAGGGAGGTGATATTTAACAGCTTTGCTGTGGTGCTCTTTGCCGCCTCCTGCAGAGCAGGAGTGGTATTCCCAATAGTAATTAAGATGATCCGTGGACTCATTGTGTCATTAAAAAGAAACTTAAATTATGCTTACCTGATAATTTTCTTCTGAGGGAAAGAGTCCAAAGCTGAATTCATTACTTTTGGGAATTCAGAACCTGGCCACTAGGAGGAGGCAATGACACCCCAGCCAAAGGCTTACATACCTCCCCCCACTTCCCTCATCCCCCAAGTCATTCTGCCAAGGGAATAAGGAACAGTAGGAGAAATATCAGGGTGAAAAGGTGCCAGAAGAAGAAATTAAATCACAGCCGCCACATCGATCAACGCGGGCGGGGAGCTGTGGACTCTTCCTGTCAGAAGAAAAGAAAATGATCAGGTAAGCATAATTTAAGTTTTTCTTCTTAAACGAGAAGAGTCGACAGCTGCATGCCCCTTCAAAAGGCACCACAGCCTGAAATTACCCAACACCCTAAAAAAAACTGATAACGACAAAGGGGAAAGAGTCCGCTGAGCACAAAAGCCTCAGAGGAGCCGGCCCTGTGGCTTGCGACTCGCATGAAGCGTACCCCCGACCTAAAGGACAAGAACCTCTATCTACCCCCGAGAGGGAAAACAGAGTCCCCAATAAGAGATCCAAAGGACCATCCACAAGGGAAGAAAGAAAACTTAAAGCAAAACTTATAACAAACCCAAGGTTGCTACAGGACCACTGGCCAGGGAAATGAACTCCCTAAAAGGGCAAGGACCAGAAAGAAAAATACCGTACTTGTTGTACTCCGGAAAAAAACGATCAGTAGGATGACCAGAGGGCCACCCTCCGATCCAAGACACAGCACCATACAACCTATGTTGCTCCATATCCTCGAGTTCCCCATTGTATCATAGTCAAGACAAAAACCCATCAGACTAGATAAGCCTAGACAGGGTAACTGTCCTAGCAGCTAAAAAAGAGCTCTTCGTGAGAACACAGAGCCAGCTCTAAACAAGAGCTTGCGATGACGAATTTCCAGACAGCAAAGCTGACCCTAAGCCATCGTGGGACCCCACGAGAATCGCAGAGAAACAACGGCAACAGCTCCAGTCCAGAAAAATCCAGACTCCAAGGAGCATCCCATCCCAGCAGCAGACGCCACCAGTAGAGAGATGGACATCTAGAGCCCCCCCACCGAAGGGGAGAACAGACTCGATAAAAGTACACGGCCAATACTTAACATTGCAGACCGAACCCTGACCTTCAATCCAAGGTAACAGTCTCAGCCCAAAGGCTGGTAAAGACTGAAGACAAAGAGTACCAAAAACTCCACCCAGACCTCCGAATAGAAGGGATGGGTCCGCAAGGGAGCGAAACCCCTGAGTAGAGCTCTGACCCCTTACTTAAAACTGGCATGCTACCATGCGCCATGACAGGAACTACATGCTCGGGTTCCAGAACCCCTACACGGCTGCCTTCCCTAAATAGGGAACACTCCCTAAAGGAAGATAGAACTCTGACCCACCGCGTCCTAATACCAGAAATCCAGCCCAGTGATCCTGAGTATGCAAGGAAGGGAAAAAAACAGGGACCCACAGGCCTTAACGGATACTAAGATACCTCCAAATCAAAGGAGAGCAAACGCAAGAGACTCATCCCCCACCATAGGTAAGGAGAAGAGGAGGTAAAGAAAACGGTAAACACCCTACCTAGAGGCGAAACTCTTCGGTCATTACCACCAGATCAGGTGATAAGACAACTGAAAGTCTACAAGGAAGCATTAAATGCCCCAGAAGACAAAGTAGGGGCCGTCACTGAGACCTCAAACTTAACCTTCAGGCAGATATCCATCTCCCATGAGAGCCAAAAAACATATTTCAAAAGGACACGTGGGAGATCCAACCCCAAGGTTGAACTGAACCGCCCGATTCCAGGCAAGAGACGTGGTCCTAAGACAGAGTCCGCGAGAAACAGGACCGATCGAAAGATCTAACCTCCTGAGGAACCCTTAAACTGCCTCCTATGTTTAGGAATGCACCCAGGAAAAAGTCTTCCACCATCCAAAGTCTGTAGACATAGGGTACCAGTAACAGCCTCAAATCCAAGAGTCTGAAAAAACTCGTTACAGGTCTAAGAAAATGGCAACCAGTACCATTGGATCTTAAGATAATCCTTTGTAGACAGGCTTGACTACTTGATCTATACTCCGGTGTAGATAAATGAAACCCATTTTCCTGACCCCAAAAGAGCGAAGATCTGTATCTGATCCCAGACCACTTACCCACAAGCCAAAGGGCTAGATCTGCTATAAGGTCGAAGGATGGCACCCAAGAGTCTAAAGACCACAGGATTACAAGGGACAGCTTTAGATTGAGAAGACAACATATCTCCAGAGATCCTTACAGGATCAGTCTCCCGGAAATCCCAGTAACAGGAATAACAATGGGAGCTTTGCAGTTCCTGGTAGAAAAAAATGGGGTGATCCACACCCCATACGCTCCAAGTACTAGAGCAAGAGAGATACTGAGAAAGAGAAGGACACACCCGCGCTTCCAAAGATGACCCAACCCAAGAACAGAAAAAAAAAAGGAGTCTCCGCCACCGCAAAAAAGAAATGTGACTAGGCTAAAAGAGACGACATCCGGAAAATACCGAAAGCGAAAACGCTCCATTCTCTAAAGGAATGGAGAACTACGGTTCCCGAGTCCAAAAGGACCTCTAGAAACCACAATGAAGCTTTAAAAGTCGGTCACGTATTCAAAGCAAATTGCAAGAAAAGGCCAACTTAGATTAGAGCTCACAACCTTCCTTCCAGAAGCGTTGGACCTAAACACTAGGCCCCATACATTGTAGTAAGATCCGAGCTCCGAGACCGCATCAATAGGCCAAGTGACATTCCGACAGGATATCAGCACCACAAGGGTGACATGAACTGCAAGGAACAGCAGCTAGCACCTGACCAGTACCTGCCTGGTACAAGAGCACTCCAGAACTGTCCAAAGACCCAAGAAAAATCGACCCAAAGGTTCGATAATATGAACTAGAAACATAACTATGTTCTTAACAAAAAATGTGCAACTTCCGAGGAATCACAAAATCGCAAGTATCAGTTCCAGAGAAGAACGTTCCCAAAAAGGAAATTATATCAGACATGAGCTCTTTAAAACAAATCCTAAGTGGACCAAAATAAAAGTAAGGCAGCACCCGTGGGTGAATGCCCACGGAGAATGGGCACGCCAACCGGACCAGCCGATCAAAGGCCCCATTCAGAAATTCAGAACTGTAACCGATACATAAAAGAAAGAAAAAACTGAGATATCAAGGAGATTGGTTTCATCCCCAAACGTCTAATCCAGCTTGGCCTCGGCCCACTAGTACTGGAATCCTCCAGCACTGCCAAAACATGCCTAAGTAGGACACGACAAGACAGCCTATAACGGAAGGCAAAATGATCTCTCGCCGGATCGATGGACGACCCTGGCCCCGAGGTTGGGGCCCCCGAATCCTCAGAGGCCATCGCTTCCTCAGAAGGCCGAACTGAATCAGGCGATCTCACGCCCAATGGGTCCTGGTTGACAGAACATGGACAGTACCTTAAAAATATTTCACTTGGGAGATATAAATGACCCAGCGCCATAGATATGGCCATGCGGAACCGTGCCGTAACTTTCAGAGGAAACAAGCAGCCTTCCGGAGAAGGAGTAACGGCCATAGGGACACCTGCTTGCGTAGCAAAAGTAGGTTCTGGGGCACGCGCCTCACAGGACATGGAATCCTCGGGGGTGGATGGCTCAACGCACTCTAAGTTCCCTGGTTCGGGAGAAGAGAGTAATCTGGAACGGCAATCGGAACATAACTGATGGGCATCGATAACCCGGACCATTTCATATTCTTCTCAAGACGCATTCTCCAAATCGGAGATATCTGTGTCTAAAAGTTCAGAATCCTCCATTACTTTGGAATTGCAAATATGGACAAACACTAAACGGCACCCTTTTTACACCCCCAATGGCTGGGGCACTCACTACCTCCTGTGAACCAGCCAACTAACGAGCAGACTCTCTTCGTCGCCACTCGGTCAGAATACGGAAGAGGAATACAACGTAACCGCACCCGGTCACGAGGTGCACTGTGCAATTCAGAAAAAAGGGAACGCAAATCTAAAGAGATTGCGCAAACTGATGATAAGGCCGTTATGTTCCGAATAGCCATGAGCCCAAGTATCACTACACCTTAGCAGAGATATTAACCCTTGATTCCTTAAGATAAAGGAGTCCCACTGGGACCCTGACTACTTTCGTTAACATTACATGTACATATCGAAATAAAATGAAAATGACCTTACCGGAATCTGCACCATGGAACACGGCCCTTTAAGTGTGACAGATAGTAGCCTCGCTTCTGGCATTGACTTGAGTGAATAAAGGCAGGCAGGGAAACTCGTCAATGCTGATTGCCAAGGAGCTGTTAATATGAGTCGGGATGGTTTCGCAGAAAGACTCTCCCAGCATCTCCGGACTCTAACCTTCATCTATGGTCTCAATGAGAGGCTGACAGGATTACTTAAAACTCCAGTCCCATTTTGAAGGGTACTACCCTCCATTAAAGACCATCTTCAATCTTCTTACACTTCTCTGCCAAGCTCCTGTGACAAAAGGCAAAGAATGACTGGGGGATGAGGGAAGTAGGGGAGGTATTTAAGCCTTTGGCTGGGTGTCTTTGCCTCCTCCTGGTGGTCAGGTTCTGAATTCCCAAAAGTAATGAATGCAGCTGTGTACTCCTTTAAGAAGAAAATAAACTCATCACCAAAGTGAGCAAACTCATCACCCCAACCGGGACAGCCAGTTAGAACGGGCACCACGTGGTTGATATAGACCTCAAGGAACAAAAAAAATAGTGCCTGAACCAGGACCAGCCTGATACATAGGGCACCAATGTTCAAGGCCACAGAAAAGTCAAAGCCCTAGTAGGGATGAACAAAATAAACAATAGACATGACAATGTCCTAACACTTGTTATTTAACTTCCGCGTAAGTGCTGAAGTGACCACAAAATCGCTAGTATCAAATTTCAGAAGAAATGTTTTCCAAAAGGAAAAAACTATAACAGACATGAGCTTCTCAAAATGAAATAAAATACATCCTAACCGGATCAAAGTAAATGAAGGCAGCACCCGCTGCTGAACGCCTAAGAAGAATGGGCTCACTAACAGGACCAGCCGTTTAGAGACTCAACTCTTCCAAAGCTCAGAACTGGAATAAGATACCGACGACAAGGAGATTGATTTTACACCCAGTCGTCTAACCCAGCTTGCCACCTGAAACGGAAGACAGAGGATCCATCGACCCATTAGGACTGGAATCCTCAAGCACTGCCAAAACATGCCTCAGCAGGACACAAAGGCGCGCCAATCTATAATGAAAAGCAAGACTCAACTCCGCCGGAGCAGCAGATGACCCGGACCCGAGGGTTGGACCTCTGAAGCTTCAGAGGAAACCGCTTCCCCAGAGGGCTGCTCTGATCCAGACAATCCCACACCAGACGATCCCTGGTTAACAGCACACAGACAATATCTTCCTGGAAGTTTTAATGCACCAACGCCATAGATATGGCCATGCGGAACCGTGCCGTAACTTCTGGAGGAAACAAGCCAGCTTCAGGAGAAGGGGTAACGTCATGTGGGACACCTGCTTGCGTAGCAAAAGAAGGTTCTAGGGTGCGCTTCGTGGGGTATGGAATCCTCCATAATTTGTGATTGAAATTATGTATAAAAAACAAATGGCACCTTACACCCCCAATGGCTGGGGCACTTACCACCTCCTAAGACCCAGACAACTAGCGAAACAGACTGTCTCCGTCGCCACACGGTCAGGGATACAGAAATGGAGAACATAAAATGGGACCACGCCCGGTCACAAGGTGCTCTGTGCAGTCCAAAGAAAAGCCACAAGGACCGAGCAGCCTGGTAAAAAAGGCCATTATGTTCCGAAATAGCCATGAGCCCAAGCATCACTACACATTAGTAGACAGAATCACATAACAAACATGATTAAAGTCCCCCCTGTTCAATAAGCCCCCTCAGGAGATATTAACCCTTGATTCCTTAAGATAAAAGGAGTCCCACTGAGACCCTGACTTATTCATGTGCATTACATTCCATATTGAAAGTAAAATGAAACGATCTAACCAGAATCTACACCGTGGAACAGGATCACGGCCCTTTAAGTGTGACAGATAGTAGCATCGCTTCTGATATGGACTTGAGTGAAAGGCGGCAGGCAGCAAAACTCGTCAACACTGATTGCCTATGGAGCTGTTAATGTGAGTCTGGATGGTTTCGCAGAAATACTCTCCCTGCATCTCCGGACTCTAACTTTCATCCATGTTCTCACTGAGAGGCTGACAGGACTACTTAAAACGTCGTTCCCATTCCGAAGAGTACTACTCCCCATAAGGGACTAAACTAAATCTTCCGACACTTCTCTGCCAACCTCCTGTGACGAAAGGCAAAGAATGACTGGGGGATAAGGGAAGTGGGGGAGGTATTTAAGCCTTTGGCTGGGGTGTCTTTGCCTCCTCCTGGTGGCCAGGTTCTGTATTTCCCAAAAGTAATGAATGCAGCTGTGGACTATCCCCGTTTAAGAAGAAAAAGAACATAATTTATGTAAGAACTTACCTGATAAATTCATTTCTTTCATATTGGCAAGAGTCCATGAGCTAGTGACGTATGGGTTATACAATCCTACCAGGAGGGGCAAAGTTTCCCAAACCTCAAAATGCCTATAAATACACCCCTCACCACACCCACAATTCAGTTTAACGAATAGCCAAGCAGTGGGGTGATAAAGAAAGGAGTAGAAAGCATCAACAAAAGAAATTTGGAAATAATTGTGCTTTATACAAAAATCATCACCACCATAAAAAGGGTGGCCTCATGGACTCTTGCCAATATGAAAGAAATTAATTTATCAGGTAAGTTCTTACATAAATTATGTTTTCTTTCATGTAATTGGCAAGAGTCCATGAGCTAGTGACGTATGGGATAGCAATACCCAAGATGTGGAACTCCAAGCAAGAGTCACTAGAGAGGGAGGGATAAAAATAAAACAGCCATTTTCCGCTGAAAAAATTAATCCACAACCCAAAAAAATAAGTTTATTCTCATAAATGAAAGAAAAAAACTTAAATCAAAAGCAGAAGAATCAAACTGAAACAGCTGCCTGAAGAACTTTTCTACCAAAAACTGCTTCTGAAGAAGCAAATACATAAAAACTGTAGAATTTAGTAAATGTATGCAAAGAGGTCCAAGTTGCCAATTTGCAAATCTGATCAACTGAAGCTTCATTCTTAAAGGCCCACGAAGTGGAGACTGATCTAGTAGAATGAGCTGTAATTCTCTGAGGCGGGGCCTGACCCGACTCCAAATAAGCTTGATGAATCAAAAGTTTCAACCAAGAAGCCAAGGAAATAGCAGAAGCCTTCTGACCTTTCCTAGGACCAGAAAATAAAACAAATAGACTGGAAGTCTTCCTGAAATCTTTAGTAGCTTCCACATAATATTTAAAAGCTCTTACCACATCCAAAGAATGTAAGGATCTTTCCAAATAATTCTTAGGATTAGGACACAAGGAAGGGACAACAATTTCTCTATTAATGTTGTTAGAATTCACAACCTTAGGTAAAAATTGAAAAGAAGTACGCAAAACTGCCTTATCCTGATGAAAAATCAGAAAAGGAGACTCACAAGAAAGAGCAGATAGCTCAGAAACTCTTCTAGCAGAAGAGATAGCCAAAAGGAACAACACTTTCCAAGAAAGTAGTTTAATGTCCAAAGAATGCATAGGCTCAAATTGAGGAGCCTTTAAAGCCTTCAGAACCAAATTAAGACTCCAAGGAGGAGAAATTGATTTAATGACAGGCTTAACACGAACTAAAGCCTGTACAAAACAGTGAATATCAGGAAGTATAGCAATCTTTCTGTGAAATAAAACAGAAAGAGCAGAGATTTATCCCTTCAAGGAACTTGCAGAAAAACCCTTATCCAAACCATCCTGAAGAAACTGTAAAATTCTAGGAATTCTAAAAGAATGCCAAGAGAATTTATGAGAAGAACACCATGAAATGTAAGTCTTCCAAACTCTATAATAAGTCTTTCTATAGACAGATGTACGAGCTTGTAACATAGTATTAATCATTGAGTCAGAGAAACCTCTATGACTTAGTACTAAGCGTTCAATTTCCATACCTTCAAATTTAATGATTTGAGATCCTGATGGAAAAACGGACCTTGAGACAGTAGGTCCGGCCTTAACGGAAGTGGCCAAGGCTGGCAACTGGACATTCGAACCAGATCTGCATACCAAAACCTGTGTAGCCATGCTGGAGCCACCAGCAACACAAACGATTGTTCCATGATGATTTTGGAGATCACTCTTGGAAGGAGAACTAGTGGCGGGAAAATGTAAGCAGGATGATAACACCAAGGAAGTGTCAGCGCATCCACTGCTTCCGCCTGAACATCCCTGGACCTGGACAGGTATCTGGGAAGTTTCTTGTTTAGATGAGAGGCCATGAGATCTATCTCTGGAAGACCCCACATCTGAACAATCTGAGAAAACACATCTGGATGAAGAGACCACTCCCCTGGATGTAAAGTCTGACGGCTGAGATAATCCGCCTCCCAATTGTCTAGACCTGGGATATGCACCGCAGAGATTAGACAGGAGTTGGATTCCGCCCAACCAAGTATCCGAGATACTTCTCTCATAGCTTGGGACTGTGAGTCCCACCCTGATGATTGACATATGCCACTGTTGTGATATTGTCTGTCTGAAAACAAATGAACGGTTCTCTCTTTAACAGAGGCCAAAACTGAAGAGCTCTGAGAATTGCACGGAGTTCTAAACTATTTATTGGTAATCTCGCCTCTTGAGATTTCCAAACCCCTTGTGCTGTCAGAGATCCCCAAACAGCTCCCCAACCTGAAAGACTTGCATCTGTTGTGATCACAGTCCAGGTTGGCCGAACAAAAGAAGCCTAAATGATGGTAATCTATCCACCACGTCAGAGAGTGTCGTACATTGGGATTTAAGGATATTAATTGTGATATCTTTGTATAATCCCTGCACCATTGGTTCAGCATACAAAGCTGTAGAGGTCTCATGTGAAAATGAGCAAAGGGGATCGCGTCCAATGCTGCAGTCATGAGACCTAAAACTTCAATGCACATAGCCACTGAAGGGAATGACTGAGACTGAAGGTGCCGGCAGGCTGCAACGAATTTTAAATGTCTCTTGTCTGTTAGAGACAGATTCATGGACACTGAATTTATCTGGAAGCCTAAAAAGATGACCCTTGTCTGAGGAATCAAGAAACGTTTTGGTAAATTGATCCTCCAACCATGTTTCCGAAGAAACAACACTAGTTGATTTGTGTGAGATTCTGCAGAACGTAAAGACTGAGCTAGTACCAAGCCACAATAACCCTGTTCTCTGATTACAGAGAGTAGGGCACCTAGAACCTTTGAAAAGATTATTGGAACTGTTGCTAGGCCAAATGGAAGAGCAACGAATTGGTAATGCTTGTCTAGAAAAGAGAATCTCAGAAACTGATAATGTTCTGGATGAATCGGAATATGAAGGTATGCATCCTGCAAGTCTATTGTGGACATATAATGTCCTCGCTGAACAAAAGGCAGAATAGTCCTTATAGTCACCATCTTGAAAGTTGGTACTCTTACATAACTATTCAAAATTTTCAGATCCAGAACTGGTCTGAATAAATTTTCCTTCGTTGGGACAATGAATAGATTTGAATAAAACCCCAAACCTTGTTCCTGAAAAGGAACTGGCATGACTACCCCTGAAGACTCCAGGTCTTAAACACACTTTAGGAAAGCCTGAGCTTTTACTGGATTTGCTGGGATACGTGAGAGAAAAAATCTTCTCACAGGAGGTCTTACTCTGAATCCTATTCGATACCCTTGAGAGACAATGCTCTGAATCCATTGATTTTGGACAGAATTTATCCAAATATCCTTGAAAAACCTTAATCTGCCCCCTACCAGCTGAGCTGGAATGAGGGCCTCACCTTCATGCAGACTTAGGGACTGACTTTGGTTTCTTAAATGGCTTGGATTTATTCCAATTTGAGGAAGGCTTCCAATTGGAAACAGATTCCTTGGGGGAAGGATTGCGTTTTTGTTCCTCATTTTGACGAAAGGAACGTAAACTGTTAGAAGCCTTAGATTTACCCTTAGGTTTTTTTATCCTGAGGCAGAAAAACTCCCTTTCCCCCAGTGACAGTTGAAATAATAGAATCCAACTGAGAACCAAATAAATTATTACCTTGGAAAGAAAGAGATAGTAATCTAGATTTAGATGTCATATCAGCATTCCAAGATTTAAGCCACAAAGCTCTTCTAGCTAATATAGCTAAAGACATGGAACTAACATCAATTTTGATAATATCAAAAATGGCATCACAAATAAAATGATTAGCATATTGCAGTAAACGAATAATGCTAGATATGTCAGAATCCAATTCTTGTTGCGCTAAATTCTCCAACCAGAAAGTTGATGCAGCCGCAACATCAGCCAAAGAAATTGCAGGTCTGAGAAGATGACCTGAATATAAATAGGCCTTCCTTAGATAAGATTCAAGCTTCCTATCTAAAGGATCCTTAAAGGAAGTACTATCTTCCATAGGAATAGTGGTACGTTTAGCAAGAGTAGAAATAGCCCCATCAACTTTGGGGATTTTTTCCCAAAACTATAGAATTTGCTGGTAAAGGATACCATTTTTTAAACCTTGAAGAAGGAATAAAAGAAGTACCTGGCTTATTCCATTCCTTAGAAATCATATCAGAAATAGCCTCAGGAATAGGAAAAAACCATGGAGAAACCACAGGAGGTTTGAAAACTGCATTTAAACGTTTATTAGACTGAACGTCAAGAGGACTGGTTACCTCAATATCCAAAGTAATTAACACTTCTTTTAATAAGGAACGCATATACTCTATTTTAAATAAATAAGTAGATTTGTCAGTGTCAATGTCTGAGGAAGGATCTTCTGTATCAGATAGATCCTCATCAGAAGAGGATAAATTATTATGTTGTTGGTCATTTGAAATTTCATCAACTGAATGAGAAGTTTTAAAAGACCTTTTACGTTTATTAGAAGGTGGAAATGCAGACAAAGCCTTCTGGATAGAATCAGAAACAAATTCTTTAAAATTCATAGGTATATCATGTACATTAGAAGTTGAAGAAACTGCAACTGGCAATGTACTATTACTGATGGACACACTATCTGCATGACAACTATTACAAATGACATTTGGCAAAATAATTTCCACAATCTTACAACAAATGCACTTAGCTTTGGTAGAACCGATGTCAGGAAGCAATGTTCCAGCAGAAACTTCTGAGGCAGGATCAGATTGAGACATCTTGCAAAATGTAAAAGAAAAAACAACATATAAAGCAAAATTATCAATTTCCTTATATGACAGTTTCAGGAATGGAAAAAAATGCAAATACCATAGCCCTCTGATAGAGAAAAAGGCAAGAGGCAAACATCAATGGGGTATTAAAATAATGAAAAAGTTTGGAACCAAGTATGACGCACAACGTAACTGAAAACTTTTTTGGCGCCAATAATAACCGGAAATGACACAACCGTGTGTAAAGCTTCGGCATCAACTATGACGCCGGAAATGACGAAGTTGTGTCATAGACATATTTTTCACGCCAAAAAATTCTCGCGCCAAGAATGACGCAATAAAGTTTAGCATTTGGCGCACCCGCGGGCCTAATACCGCCCGCAATTTGCAAGAAGTAGTCAATTGAAAAAGAGACTAAACACCAGGTAAGAAAACATTTTCTTAAAAAATGTTTATATTCCCCAAATATGAAACGGACAGTCTGCAGAAGGAAATACATGAACCTGACTCATGGCAAATATAAGTACAATACATATATTTAGAACTTTATATAAATGCATAAAGTGCCAAACCATAGCTGAGGTGTCTTAAGTAATAAAAAACATACTTACCAAAAGACACTCATCCACATATAGCAGATAGCCAAACCAGTACTGAAACAGTTATCAGTAGAGGTAGATCTGAAAAGGGAGGTAGGAGATGAATCTCTACGACCGATAACAGAGAACCTAACAGAGAACCTATGAAATAGACCCCCGTTAGGGAAATCATCATATTCAATAAGTGATACTCCCTTCACGTTCCTCTGACATTCGCTGTACTCTGAGAGGAATTGTGCTTCAACAATGCTGAGAAGCGCATATCAACGTAGAAATCTTAGCACAAACTTACTTCACCACCTCCATAGGAGGCAAGGTTTGTAAAACTGAATTGTGGGTGTGGTGAGGGGTGTATTTATAGGCATTTTGAGGTTTGGGAAACTTTGTCCCTCCTGGTAGGATTTTATATTCCATACGTCACTAGCTCATGGACTCTTGCCAATTACATGAAAGAAATACATAGTTTTGACAGGTAAATAAACAAGGCTCTATTTCTGTTTAAATGGAGTGATAGCAACAATGCTAAAAAATATCTGGTATTTTGGGCAAGTTCTTGTCTGAAAGTACCGGTAGTAAATGGGTTTGAAGAAACATACATCTCTCTGAATAGGAACATATACAAAAGAGAAACTAGTCTGATTTAAACTGTATGAAAAATACAATTTAAATTGTGGCCACTTGTCTGCAAGCAAAAAAAGTGAATATTAATTTCTTCCGTCTGACATATAAAACATTTTTGTCAAAGGATGTATTGTACATCAATCCCATTTTTTTTTTCCTTTTCAAACATTACTGAACAATACTGTAATAACATTACTTAGAAAATTGGATGCAATATAAAGTGAAATGCTAATTACTTACTGGAAGTCTGGTGTTTTCCTGGGTGTTACAAAAAGGAAAAAAAAAAATTACACAAATAGTATGAGACAGCTTTTGTGATACCAATTATGAAAGGCTAACACACACTAATTTAAAGTTTAGTTACCGTCTGCAATAGTCTAATCTTGAGGATTTTATAAAAATATTTTTTGTATTTTGAAAGACAAAAAAATGGAGGTGTATTACAGGTAAATACTGGGCAAAGGAAATCTTGCTTTATAGGAATGTTGTATAGTGCCAATAAAACAGAATTACAAACACTAATATATGTATACAGGTGTGTTGTATCATCTCATTCAAAAAAGGGAATTCAACTCTTTCATCAGCCTCTGAAATGATAAAGCGGAAAATAGAGACTAGGCATGTGCATTCAGATCAATCGTCATGACCCAGATGCGAAAGGCGGTGTGAAAACAGACCTTTGAGTATGAACCGCAACTGCAGAACTGAATCACTAAAGTGATGATTTGTTTCACCTTATCCAGAATGTCCCTATGATTTGAGGTACACTCAGTGAAATTAAGTGAATTGCTTGATAGGTGGTTTGCAACTCTCCACAATGGTGATGTCAAGGGGGTTTGCAAGTTTTGCTAACTAGTGATATCAGACCAGTTATAACTTAACTAGATAGTGAAGCTTTCTATTGTAATGTAGTAAACCTAGCCCAGCTCACTGTATGCAGCTTTTAGTGACAGCAGAGAATAGGTTAATCTCCTTTCACAGGCTTTCCGTGGTCAAGCCTTGCGTGCAACTCAGAGTGCAGCTCCTTCCTTCCAGAGCACTAGCATGTTTGCCTGTGTGCTGCGGAGTTCTGTGTGAATCAGCTGGTGTGACGTCAGCACATAGAGTGCATAGCTGAGATGGAGCAGGAAGCGGGTGAATCACTGAACGGAGCGGACAGCTGATGGATTATAGTGCGGTAAGGACAAATCGGCTGAGTTAGGGGCTGTGCCGTCTACGATGCCAGATCGACTCCAGTAAAGAGTTTGTAAGTCACTTAGGAGTTAGTTGAGTTACAGATGTAGAGGAGAGGGCGGCAATGGTAGAAGTTTCTCCGGTACATAAAGATCCACAGATCCAGAGATAGGCTTGAGTGCCCGGTAGTACAGTTAGCAAGAAGACAGGGAATGATGCTGTATTTGTAATCCAAAAACTATCAGTAGCAAGACAAATGCTTAAGCATCTCAGCACGCTTAGCTGAAACTAAACAAAAATACCAAGCACTTGTCTGCAGGTGAGCTGGAGCTGTTAAAGGTGTTGGGGGTGGAGCCAATATGCTGCCAGATCAAGTTAACCCTTACAGGCGGCCATTGGCAGCAAATCCAGATCTTAGTATGTTGAACTTTCACAAGAAGAAATTCGGCTCCGAAAAGTGCCCTATGTCACAAGCAGTCCCTTTCTTCCGCATTTGGAACATTACGAATAATCAGAATGCTCATGCCTAATAGAGACCATATAAAAGCCCCTTCTAACCCTCCAAAAAACATAATTTATGCTTACCTGATAAATTTATTTCTCTTGTAGTGTGTTCAGTCCACGGGTCATCCATTACTTATGGGATATATTCTCCTTCCCAACAGGAAGTTGCAAGAGGATCACCCAAGCAGAGCTGCTATATAGCTCCTCCCCTCACATATCATATCCAGTCATTCGACCGAAACAAGACGAGAAAGGAGAAACTATAGGGTGCAGTGGTGACTGGAGTTTTAATTAAAATTTAGAACTGCCTCAAAAAAAGACAGGGCGGGCCGTGGACTGAACACACTACAAGAGAAATAAATTTATCAGGTAAGCATAAATTATGTTTTCTCTTGTTAAGTGTGTTCAGTCCACAGGTCATCCATTACTTATGGGATATCAATACCAAAGCTAAAGTACACGGATGATGGGAGGGACAAGGCAGGAACATTAAACTGAAGGAACCACTGCCTGTAGAACCTTTCTCCCAAAAACAGCCTCCGAAGAAGCAAAAGTGTCAAATTTGTAAAATTTTGAAAAGGTATGAAGTGAAGACCAAGTTGCAGCTTTGCAAATCTGTTCAACAGAGGCCTCATTCTTAAAGGCCCAGGTGGAAGCCACAGCTCTAGTGGAATGAGCTATAATTCTTTCAGGAGGCTGCTGTCTAGCAGTCTCATAGGCTAAACGTATTATGCTACGAAGCCAAAAAGAGAGAGAGGTGGCCGAAGCCTTTTGACCTCTCCTCTGTCCAGAATAAACGACAAACAGAGAAGAAGTTTGCCGAAATCTTTAGTTGCCTGTAAGTAGAACTTCAGGGCACGGACTACGTCCAGATTATGCAAAAGACGTTCCTTCTTTGAAGAAGGATTATGACATAATGATGGAACAACAATCTCTTGATTGATATTCCTGTTAGAAACAACCTTAGGTAAAAACCCAGGTTTAGTACGCAGAACTACCTTGTCTGAATGAAAAAATCAGATAAGGAGAATCGCAATGTAAAGCAGATAACTCGGAGACTCTTCGAGCCGAGGAAATAGCCATCAAAAACAGAAATTTCCAAGATAAAAGCTTAATATCAATGGAATGAAGGGGTTCAAACGGAACACCCTGAAGAACTTTAAGAACTAAGTTTAAGCTCCACGGAGGAGCAACAGTTTTAAACACAGGCTTAATCCTAGCCAAAGCCTGACAAAAGGCCTGGACGTCTGGATTCTCTGCCAGACGTTTGTGTAAAAGAATAGACAGAGCAGAAATCTGTCCTTTTAATGAACTAGCGGATAAACCCTTTTCTAAACCCTCTTGTAGAAAAGCCAATATCATAGGAATCCTAACCTTACTCCATGAGTTACTCTTGGATTCACACCAATATAAATATTTACGCCATATCTTATGGTAAATTTTTCTGGTAACAGGTTTCCGAGCCTGTATTAATGTATCAATAACCGACTCTGAAAAACCACGCTTTGATAGAATCAAGCGTTCAATCTCCATGCAGTCAGCCTCAGAGAAATTAGGCTTGGATGGTTGAAAGGACCCTGAATTAGAAGGTCCTGCCTCAGAGGCAGAGACCATGGTGGACAGGACGACATGTCCACTAGGTCTGCATACCAGGTCCTGCGTGGCCACGCAGGCGCTATCAGAATCACCGATGCTCTCTCCTGTTTGATCCTGGCAATCAGTCGAGGTAGCAACGGAAATAGGTGGAAACACATAAGCCATGTTGAAAACCCAAGGGGCTGCTAGTGCATCTACCAGCACCGCTCCCGGGTCCCTGGACCTGGATCCGTAACAAGGAAGCTTGGCGTTCTGGCGAGATGCCATGAGATCCAGCTCCGGTTCGCCCCAACGAAGAATCAGTTGAGCAAATACCTCCGGGTGAAGTTCCCACTCCCCCAGATGAAAGGTCTGGCGACTTAGAAAGTCCGCCTCCCAGTTCTCCACGCCTGGGATGTAGATCGCTGACAGGTGACAAGAGTGAGACTCTGCCCAGCGAATTATCTTCGAGACTTCCAACATCGCTAGGGAACTCCTGGTTCCCCCTTGATGATTGATGTAAGCCACAGTCGTGATGTTGTCCGACTGAAATCTGATGAACCTCAGAGTTGCTACTGAGGCCAAGCTAGAAGAGCATTGAATATTGCTCTTAATTCCAGAATGTTTATTGGGAGGAGTTTCTCCTCCTGAGTCCAAGATCCCTGAGCCTTCAGGGAGTTCCAGACTGTGCCCCAGCCTAGTAGGCTGGCATCTGTTGTTACAATCGTCCAATCTGGTCTGCGAAAAGTCATTCCTTTGGACAGATGAACCCTTGACAACCACCAGAGAAGAGAGTCTCTGGCCTCCTGGTCCAGATTTAGTAAAGGGGACAGATCTGAGTAATCCCCATTCCACTGACTTAGCATGCATAGTTGCAGTGGTCTGAGATGCAGGCGCGCAAATGGCACTATGTCCATTGCCGCGACCATTAAGCCGATTACTTCCATGCACTGAGCTACTGATGGGCTTGGAATGGAATGAAGGACACGGCAAGCATTTAGGATTTTTGATAACCTGGACTCCGTCAGGTAAATCTTCATCTCTACAGAATCTATAAGAGTCCCTAGGAAGGGAACCCTTGTGAGTGGTAACAGAGAACTCTTTTCCATGTTTACTTTCCACCCATGCGACCTCAGAAATGCTAGAACTATCTCTGTATGAGACTTTGCATTTTGAAAACTTGACGCTTGTATCAGAATGTCGTCTAGGTACGGAGCCACCGCTATGCCTCGCGGTCTTAGTACCGCCAGAAGCGAGCCCAGAACCTTTGCAAAAATTCTCAGGGCCGTAGCTAACCCGAAGGGAAGAGCTACAAACTGGTAATGCCTGTCTAGAAAAGCAAACCTTAGGTACCGATAATGATCTTTGTGAATCGGTATGTGAAGGTAGGCATCCTTTGAGTCCACTGTGGTCATATACTGACCCTCTTGGATCATGGGTAGGATGGTTCGAATAGTTTCCATTTTGAACGATGGAACCCTTAGGAACTTGTTTAAGATCTTTAGGTCTAAGATTGGTCTGAACGTTCCCTCTTTTTTGGGAACCACAAACAGATTTGAGTAAAACTAGTTACAAATATAGTCTGTATCAAAGACGATAGAGACTAAAAGAGTGCACTTAGGTAGCACTTCTGTTCCATGAAAATGACATAAAGATTCATATAGACCTTAAACAACCACTGTAGGTCAAAGGGTTGAAAGAAAATTTAAAACATAACTTTTATTAACTTAACATTCAATAAAAAATGTATATTGTGTGAATGTGTGCACTTTAAAAACACATAGCAACTTTTACTAATAATGGACGTGGCCCTGAATATTAGGTAAGTAAGTTTCCTTGGACTGGAGATATTCTTTGAATTTATGTATATGTTGAATTGGTAATATACATCTATCCAGTGGCTAGTTGGCTTGTGTCTTTCAATATTATACACCACTTTAAGATTCAAAATTCCCACAAACTGTTAATAGTGTATCAAGTTGAGCAACCGTATAAGAGAAATAAATATATGGTTTGTATCTGTGTGATACACAGGTAATTGGTGTCCTGATTTGTGTTTATTATTTACACTGTCAGGATAAATAGTCTCTATATAGAGATAATTCACACATTCAATTACATTACTGGTTCCTAATCATTATAAATTCTATATACAGATTGCAATCACTATTAACGTTTCTGTTACAGTTGTGTTATTTATATATACGTTTGTTACTAGTATAAATTTATTTCACTGTTCCATTTTCTCGTTCAATGGAATAACAGGAATTTTATATTTATATATACCTTTATTACTAGTATAAATTTATTTCACTGTTCCATTTTCTCGTTCAATGGAATAACAGGATAGCACAAATTGCTTGGTCTAAGTTGGTAAATATTGTATACTTAAACAATTGTTACACCAAAATTTTTAATATGGCTTAGAATGATGTATGTCATATATAAGTGCTTGGTGTACTTTTAACACATCTTGTTTTGTAAATTTGCAGTTTGTGTTTTGATCATTGGTGGTGTTGATAGTTTACCGCTGTTAAACTTAAGTGATTTATGCATTATAGCAAATGTAATCAGGCTTTTTCTATTTCTGCTATATTTAAGTCTAAGATTGGTCTGAAGGTTCCCTCTTTTTTGGGAACCACAAATAGATTTGAGTAAAAACCTTGCCCTTGTTCCGTCCACGGAACTGGGTGGATCACTCCCATTACTAAGAGGTCTTGTACACATCGTAGAAATGCCTCGCTCTTTATTAGGTTTGTTGATAACCTTGACAGATGAAATCTCCCTTGTGGAGGAGAAGTCTTGAAGTCCAGAAGGTATCCCTGAGATATGATCTCCAACGCCCAGGGATCCTGGACATCTCTTGCCCAAGCCTGGGCGAAGAGAGAAAGTCTGCCCCCCACTAGATCCGTTTCCGTATAGGGGGCCCTTTCTTCATGCTGTCTTAGGGGCAGAAGTAGGTTTTCTGGCCTGCTTGCCCTTGTTCCAGGACTGGTTGCTTTTCCAACCCTGTCTGTAACGATTAGCAGTCCCTTCCTGTTTTGGAGCGGAGGAAGTTGATGCTGCTCCTGCCTTTAAATTACGAAAGGCATGAAAATTAGACTGTTTGGCCTTTGATTTGGCCCTGTCCTGAGGAAGGGTGTGACCCTTACCTCCAGTAATGTCAGCAATAATATCTTTCAAGCTGGACCCGAATAAGGTTTGCCCTTTGAAAGGAATATTAAGCAATTTAGATTTAGAAGTTACATCTGCTGACCAGGATTTAAGCCATAGCGCTCTGCGCGCCTGGATGGCGAATCCGGAGTTCTTAGCCGTTAGTTTGGTTAAATGCACAACGGCATCCGAAATAAATGCATTAGCTAGCTTAAGGGCTCTAAGCTTGCTCATAATCTCATCCAATGGTGCTGTGCGAATAGCCTCTTCCAGAGACTCAAACCAGAATGCCGCTGCAGCAGTGACGGGCGCAATGCATGCAAGGGGCTGTAATATAAAACCTTGTTGAACAAACATTTTCTTAAGGTAACCTAATTTTTTATCCATTGGATCTGAGAAAGCACAGCTATCCTCCACCGGGATAGTGGTACGCTTGGCTAAAGTAGAAACTGCTCCCTCCACCTTAGGGACCGTCTGCCATAAGTCTCGTGTGGTGGCGGCTATTGGAAACATTTTTCTAAATATCGGAGGAGGGGAAAAGGGCACACCGGGTCTATCCCACTCCTTGCTAATAATCTCTGTAAGCCTTTTAGGTATAGGAAAAACGTCAGTACACACCGGCACCGCATAGTATTTATCCAGCCTACATAATTTCTCTGGGATTGCAACCGTGTCGCAATCATTCAGAGCCGCTAACACCTCCCCTAGCAATACACGGAGGTTCTCAAGCTTAAATTTAAAATTTGAAGTTTCTGAATCCGGTCTCCCCGGATCAGATCCGTCACCCACAGAATGAAGCTCTCCGTCCTCATGTTCTGCAAATTGTGACGCAGTATCGGACATGGCTCTCGTATCATCGGCGCGCTCTGTCCTTAACCCAGAGCTATCGCGCTTGCCTCTTAACTCAGGCAAATTAGATAATACTTCTTTCATAACATTAGCCATATCATGCAAAGTGATTTGTAAGGGCCTTGATGTACTTGGCGCCACAATCTCACGCACCTCCTGAGCGGGAGGCGAAGGTACTGACACGTGAGGAGAGTTAGGCGGCATAACTTCCCCCTCGTTGTCTGGTGATAATTTCTTTACCGGTAAAGACTGACTTTTATTTAAAGTAACATCAATACAATTGGTACACATATTTCTATTGGGCTCCACATTGGCTTTTAAACATAATGAACAAGTAGATTCATCTGTATCAGACATGTTTAAACAGACTAGCAATGAAGGCTAGCAAGCTTGGAAAAAATCTTTCAATAAATTTACAAGCAAATAGAAAAAAACGCTTCAGCGCTTTTAAAAACACAAAAAAAACTGTCACAGTTGAAATAACAATGAACTAATTCAGTTATAGCCAACAAATTTAACAGTAAATGTATGAATTTAGCAGAGGATTGCACCCACTAGCAAACGGATGATTAACCCCTCAATACCCAAAAAAACGGATAATCAATTTCAGATTTAACGCTTTTATCACAGTCAAACACACTGTCACAGGTCTGCTGTGACTGATTACCTCCCTCAAAAATGAATTTTGAAGACCCCTGAGCTCTCTGGAGACGTCCTGAATCAAGGAGGAAGAAGCAGGAAGACTGTGCTAGAATTTTAACTGCGCAACAAGGCGCTAAAAAAAGGCCCCTCCCACTCATATTACAACAGTGGGAGACCTGTTACAACGGTTTCTATGCAGAAAACAAAATTTATGCTTACCTGATAAATTCCTTTCTCCTGTATTGTGGTCAGTCCACGGGTCATCATTACTTAAGGGATATTAACTCCTCCCCAACAGGAAGTGCAAGAGGATTCACCCAGCAGAGCTGCCATATAGCTCCTCCCCTCTACGTCACACCCAGTCATTCGACCGAGAACCAACGAGAAAGGAGAAGCCAAAGGGTGCAGTGGTGACTGGAGTATAATTTAAAAATTTAGACCTGCCATAAAAAACAGGGCGGGCCGTGGACTGACCACACTACAGGAGAAAGGAATTTATCAGGTAAGCATAAATTTTGTTTTCTCCTGTTAAGTGTGGTCAGTCCACGGGTCATCATTACTTCTGGGATACCAATACCAAAGCTAAAGTACACGGATGACGGGAGGGACAGGCAGGCTCTTTATACGGAAGGAACCACTGCCTGAAGAACCTTTCTCCCAAAAACAGCCTCCGAAGAAGCAAAAGTGTCAAATTTGGAAAATTTGGAAAAAGTATGAAGAGAAGACCAAGTTGCAGCCTTGCAAATCTGTTCAACAAAAGCCTCATTCTTAAAGGCCCAAGTGGAAGCCACAGCTCTAGTAGAATGAGCTGTAATTCTTTCAGGAGGCTGCTGTCCAGCAGTCTCATAGGCTAAACGTATTATGCTACGAAGCCAAAAAGAGAGAGAGGTAGCCGAAGCTTTTTGACCTCTCCTCTGACCAGAATAAACGACAAACAGGGAAGACGTTTGTTGAAAATCCTTAGTTGCCTGTAGATAAAATTTCAGGGCACGGACTACATCTAGATTGTGTAGAAGACGTTCCTTCTTCGAAGAAGGATTAGGACACAAAGATGGAACAACAATCTCTTGATTGATATTCCTGTTAGTGACCACCTTAGGTAAGAACCCAGGTTTAGTACGCAGAACTACCTTGTCTGAATGAAAAATCAGATAAGGAGAATCACAATGTAAGGCAGATAACTCAGAGACTCTTCGAGCCGAGGAAATAGCCATTAAAAACAGAACTTTCCAAGATAACAGCTTGATATCAATGGAATGAAGGGGTTCAAACGGAACACCCTGTAAAACATTAATAACTAAGTTCAAACTCCATGGTGGAGCAACAGTTTTAAACACAGGCTTGATCCTAGCTAAAGCCTGACAAAAAGCTTGAACGTCCGGAACCTCTGACAGACGTTTGTGTAAAAGAATGGACAGAGCTGAAATCTGTCCCTTTAAGGAACTAGCGGATAAACCCTTTTCTAAACCTTCTTGTAGAAAAGACAATATCCTAGGAATTCTAACCTTACTCCATGAGTAACTCTTGGATTCGCACCAATATAAGTATTTACGCCATATTTTATGGTAAATCTTTCTGGTAACAGGCTTCCTAGCCTGTATTAAGGTATCAATTACTGACTCAGAAAAACCACGTTTTGATAAAATCAAGCGTTCAATTTCCAAGCAGTCAGCTTCAGAGAAATTAGATTTTGATGTTTGAAGGGACCCTGGATCAGAAGGTCCTGTCTCAGAGGCAGAGACCAAGGTGGACAGGATGACATGTCTACTAGATCTGCATACCAAGTCCTGCGTGGCCATGCAGGCGCTATTAGAATCACTGATGCTCTCTCCTGTTTGACTCTGGCAATCAATCGAGGAAGCATCGGGAAGGGTGGAAACACATAAGCCATCCCGAAGGTCCAAGGTGCTGTCAAAGCATCTATCAGAACCGCTCCCAGATCCCTGGATCTGGACCCGTAACAAGGAAGCTTGGCGTTCTGTCGAGACGCCATGAGATCTATCTCTGGTTTGCCCCAACGTCGAAGAATTTGGGCAAAAACCTCCGGGTGAAGTTCCCACTCCCCCGGATGAAAAGTCTGACGACTTAGGAAATCCGCCTCCCAGTTCTCCACTCCCGGGATGTGGATTGCTGACAGGTGGCAAGAGTGAGACTCTGTCCAACGAATTATCTTTGATACTTCCATCATTGCTAGGGAGCTTCTTGTCCCTCCCTGATGGTTGATGTAAGCTACAGTCGTGATGTTGTCCGACTGAAACCTGATGAACCCCCGAGTTGTTAACTGGGGCCAAGCCAGAAGGGCATTGAGAACTGCTCTCAATTCCAGAATGTTTATTGGCAGGAGACTCTCCTCCTGATTCCATTGTCCCTAAGCCTTCAGAGAATTCCAGACAGCGCCCCAACCTAGTAGGCTGGCGTCTGTTGTTACAATTGTCCAGTCTGGCCTGCTGAATGGCATCCCCCTGGACAGATGTGGCCGAGAAAGCCACCATAGAAGAGAATTTCTGGTCTCTTGATCCAGATTCAGAGTAGGGGACAAGTCTGAGTAATCCCCATTCCACTGACTTAGCATGCACAATTGCAGCGGTCTGAGATGTAGGCGTGCAAAGGGTACTATGTCCATTGCTGCTACCATCAAGCCGATTACCTCCATGCATTGAGCCACTGACGGGTGTTGAATGGAATGAAGGACACGGCATGCATTTTGAAGCTTTGTTAACCTGTCTTCTGTCAGGTAGATCTTCATTTCTACAGAATCTATAAGAGTCCCCAAGAAGAGAACTCTTGTGAGTGGAAAGAGAGAACTCTTCTTTTCGTTCACCTTCCATCCATGCGACCTTAGAAATGCCAGTACTAACTCTGTATGAGACTTGGCAGTTTGAAAGCTTGAAGCTTGTATCAGAATGTCGTCTAGGTACGGAGCTACCGAAATTCCTCGCGGTCTTAGTACCGCCAGAAGAGCACCCAGAACCTTTGTGAAGATTCTTGGAGCCGTAGCTAATCCGAATGGAAGAGCTACAAACTGGTAATGCCTGTCTAGGAAGGCAAACCTTAGATACCGGTAATGATCCTTGTGAATCGGTATGTGAAGGTAAGCATCCTTTAAATCCACTGTGGTCATGTACTGACCCTTTTGGATCATGGGTAGAATTGTCCGAATAGTTTCCATTTTGAACGATGGAACTCTTAGGAATTTGTTTAGGATCTTTAAATCCAAGATTGGCCTGAAAGTTCCCTCTTTTTTGGGAACCACAAACAGATTTGAGTAAAACCCTTGTCCGTGTTCCGACCGCGGAACCGGAAGGATCACTCCCATTAGTAAAAGATCTTGTACACAGCGTAGAAACGCCTCTTTCTTTATTTGGTTTGTTGACAACCTTGACAGATGAAATCTCCCTTTTGGGGGAGAGGATTTGAAGTCCAGAAGATATCCCTGAGATATGATCTCTAACGCCCAGGGATCCTGGACATCTCTTGCCCAAGCCTGGGCGAAGAGAGAAAGTCTGCCCCCCACTAGATCCATTCCCGGATCGGGGGCCCTCAATTCATGCTGTCTTAGGGGCAGCAGAAGGGTTCCTGGCCTGCTTGCCCTTGTTCCAGGACTGGTTAGGTCTCCAGCCTTGTCTGTAGCGAGCAACAGCTCCTTCCTGTTTTGGTGCAGAGGAAGTTGATGCTGCTCCTGCTTTGAAATTACGAAAGGAACGAAAATTAGACTGTCTAGCCTTAGGTTTGGCTCTGTCTTGAGGCAGGGCATGGCCTTTACCTCCTGTAATGTCAGCGATAATTTCTTTCAACCCGGGCCCGAATAAGGTCTGCCCTTTGAAAGGTATGTTAAGTAATTTAGATTTAGAAGTAACGTCAGCTGACCAGGATTTTAGCCACAGTGCTCTGCGTGCCTGAATGGCGAATCCGGAATTCTTAGCCGTAAGTTTAGTTAAATGTACTACGGCATCCGAAATAAATGAATTAGCTAGCTTAAGTGTCTTAAGCTTGTTTGAAATCTCATCTATAGTTATTGAGTCAAGAGTCTCTTCCAGGGACTCGGACCAAAAAGCGGCCGTGACAGACGCAATACATGCAAGGGGTTGCAATATAAAACCTTGTTGAACAAACATTTTCTTAAGGTAACCCTCTAATTTTTTATCCATTGGATCTGAAAAGGCACAGCTATCCTCCACCGGGATAGTGGTACGCTTAGCCAGAGTAGAAACCGCTCCCTCCACCTTAGGGACCGTCTGCCATAAGTCCCGTGTGGTGGCGTCTATTGGAAACATTTTTCTAAACACAGGAGGGGGGGAAAAAGGTACACCGGGCCTATCCCACTCCTTAGTAATTATCTCTGTAAGCCTCTTAGGTATAGGAAATACGTCAGTACTCGCCGGTACCGCATAGTATCTATCCAGCCTACATAATTTCTCTGGGATTGCAACGGTGTTACAATCATTTAGAGCTGCTAATACCTCCCCTAACAGTACACGGAGGTTTTCGAGTTTAAACTTAAAATTAGAAATGTCTGAATCCATTCTATTGGGATCAGAACCGTCACCTGCAGATTGAAGCTCTCCGTCCTCATGTTCAGCATACTGTGACGCAGTATCAGACATGGCCCTATTATCAACAGCGCACTCTGTTCTCACCCCAGAGTGATCACGCTTACCTCTTAGTTCTGGTAATTTAGCCAAAACTTCAGTCATAACATTAGCCATATCTTGTAATGTGATTTGTAATGGCCGCCCTGATGTACTCGGCGCTACAATATCACGCACCTCCCGAGCGGGAGATGCAGGTACTGACACGTGAGGCGAGTTAGTCGGCATAACTCTCCCCTCGTTGTTTGGTGAAATATGTTCAATTTGTACAGATTGACTTTTATTTAAAGTAGCATCAATGCAATTAGTACATAAATTTCTATTGGGCTCCACTTTGGCTTTAGCACATATAGCACAGAGATATTCCTCTGAATCAGACATGTTTAACACACTAGCAAATAAACTAGCAACTTGGAAATACTTTTCAAAGCAATTTACAAATAATATGAAAACGTACTGTGCCTTTAAGAAGCACAGAAAAAAGTTATGACAGTTGAGAAATAATAAACTGAGAAACTATAACATCAAATCTTTTCCGGTAAAAAAAAAAAAAAAACAATTTTAGCAAAGGATTGCCCCCATTAGTAATGGATAACTAACCCTGAATAGCAGAAAAAAGTACAGAAATAAACGTTTTTTATCACAGTCAGCTACAATCTCACAGCTCTGCTGTGAGTGATTACCTCCCTCAAAATAAGTTTTGAAGACCCCTGAGCTCTGTAGAGACGAACCGGATCATGCAGGGAAGACAAGAGACTTCTGACTGAATTTTTTGATGTGTAGCAAAAGCGCCAAAATAGGCCCCTCCCCCTCACACACAACAGTGAGGGAGATCAGTAAACTGTCTTAAATTAAATAAAACGACTGCCAAGTGGAAAAAAACAGTGCCCAAAACATTTTTTCACCCAGTACCTCAGAAAATTAAACGATTTAACATGCCAGCAAAAACGTTTAACATCAAATAAATGAAATGTCATTAGAAAGCCTGTTGCTAGTCACTGCAAATTAGGCTAAAGTCTTATGCATACAGTATTATCCCAGTGAAGTGCCATTCCCCAGAATACTGAAGTGTAAAATATACATACATGACAGCCTGATACCAGTTGCTACTACTGCATTTAAGGCTGAGCTTACATTATATCGGTATGGCAGAATTTTCTCAGTCAATTCCATTGTCAGAAAATAATATGCTGCTACATACCTCTTTGCAGATTAACCTGCCCTCTGTCCCCTGATCTGAAGTTTACCTCACTCCTCAGATGGCCGAGAACAGCAATATGATCTTAACTACGCCGGCTAAAATCATACAAAAAACTCAGGTAGATTCTTCTTCAAATTCTACCAGAGAAGGAACAACACACTCCGGTGCTGTTATAAAATAACAAACTTTTGATTGAAGATATAAAAACTAAGTATAATCACCACAGTCCTCTCACACATCCTATCTATTAGTTGGGTGCAAGAGAATGACTGGGTGTGACGTAGAGGGGAGGAGCTATATGGCAGCTCTGCTGGGTGAATCCTCTTGCACTTCCTGTTGGGGAGGAGTTAATATCCCAGAAGTAATGATGACCCGTGGACTGACCACACTTAACAGGAGAAATAAACGTTAGCCATATGGAAAAAAATCATGCCCAAAAAGATTTATCACCAAAGTACCTCACAAAACGAATAACATGCCAGTAAACGTTTTAAAAACAACTTTTCCAGTGTTATGCAAAGTTATCACTAAGCCTGCTACCAGTCGCTTCTACTGCAGTTAAGGCTCATACATTTATTTCAGTATTAACAGTATTTTCTCAGTCAAATTCTAGTCTCTAGAAAATAACTCAACTGCGCATACATTTATCAGCCTGATACCAGTCGCTACTACTGCATTAAAGGCTGTACTTACATCATATGGGTAACAGCAGTGTTTTCTTAGTCAATTCCATTCCTAGAAAATATTATACTGCACATACCTCATTTGTGGCGGACCCCGCATGCTATTCCCTTTTCTGAAGTTACCCCACTCCTCAGAATGTGCGAGAACAGCCAGTGGATCTTAGTTACGTTTGCTAAGATCATAGAAAACGCAGGCAGATTTTCTTCTTCTAAATACTGCCTGAGAGAAAAAACAGCATACTCCGGTGCCATTTTAAAATAATAAACTTTTGATTGAAGAATAATTAAGTAAAAAACTCCTATCTCCTCTCACAACCTCCTTTGTTGAGACTTGCAAGAGAATGACTGGATATGACATGTGAGGGGAGGAGCTATATAGCAGCTCTGCTTGGGTGATCCTCTTGCAACTTCCTGTTGGGAAGGAGAATATATCCCATAAGTAATGGATGACCCGTGGACTGAACACACTTAACAAGAGAAAAACTATTCCTGGTTTCTAGCCGGGTGGGGACAGTGTAAAAAACAGAATTTATGTTTACCTGATAAATTTCTTTCTCCAACGGTGTGTCCGGTCCACGGCGTCATCCTTACTTGTGGGATATTCTCTTCCCCAACAGGAAATGGCAAAGAGCCCAGCAAAGCTGGTCACATGATCCCTCCTAGGCTCCGCCTACCCCAGTCATTCGACCGACGTTAAGGAGGAATATTTGCATAGGAGAAACCATATGGTACCGTGGTGACTGTAGTTAAAGAAAATAAAATATCAGACCTGATTAAAAAAACCAGGGCGGGCCGTGGACCGGACACACCGTTGGAGAAAGAAATTTATCAGGTAAACATAAATTCTGTTTTCTCCAACATAGGTGTGTCCGGTCCACGGCGTCATCCTTACTTGTGGGAACCAATACCAAAGCTTTAGGACACGGATGAAGGGAGGGAGCAAATCAGGTCACCTAAATGGAAGGCACCACGGCTTGCAAAACCTTTCTCCCAAAAATAGCCTCAGAAGAAGCAAAAGTATCAAACTTGTAAAATTTGGTAAAAGTGTGCAGTGAAGACCAAGTCGCTGCCCTACATATCTGATCAACAGAAGCCTCGTTCTTGAAGGCCCATGTGGAAGCCACAGCCCTAGTGGAATGAGCTGTGATTCTTTCGGGAGGCTGCCGTCCGGCAGTCTCGTAAGCCAATCTGATGATGCTTTTAATCCAAAAAGAGAGAGAGGTAGAAGTTGCTTTTTGACCTCTCCTTTTACCTCTATAAACAACAAACAAGGAAGATGTTTGTCTAAAATCCTTTGTAGCATCTAAATAGAATTTTAGAGCGCGAACAACATCCAAATTGTGCAACAAACGTTCCTTCTTTGAAACTGGTTTTGGACACAGAGAAGGTACGATAATCTCCTGGTTAATGTTTTTGTTAGAAACAACTTTTGGAAGAAAACCAGGTTTAGTACGTAAAACCACCTTATCTGCATGGAACACCAGATAAGGAGGAGAACACTGCAGAGCAGATAATTCTGAGACTCTTCTAGCAGAAGAAATCGCAACTAAAAACAAAACTTTCCAAGATAATAACTTAATATCAACGGAATGTAAGGGTTCAAACGGAACCCCCTGAAGAACTGAAAGAACTAAATTGAGACTCCAAGGAGGAGTCAAAGGTTTGTAAACAGGCTTGATTCTAACCAGAGCCTGAACAAAGGCTTGAACATCTGGCACAGCTGCCAGCTTTTTGTGAAGTAATACCGACAAGGCAGAAATCTGTCCCTTCAGGGAACTTGCCGATAATCCTTTTTCCAATCCTTCTTGAAGGAAGGATAGAATCCTAGGAATCTTAACCTTGTCCCAAGGGAATCCTTTAGATTCACACCAACAGATATATTTTTTCCAAATTTTGTGGTAAATCTTTCTAGTCACAGGCTTTCTGGCCTGAACAAGAGTATCGATCACAGAATCTGAGAATCCTCGCTTCGATAAAATCAAGCGTTCAATCTCCACGCAGTCAGCTGGAGTGAAACCAGATTCGGATGTTCGAACGGACCCTGAACAAGAAGGTCTCGTCTCAAAGGTAGCTTCCAAGGTGGAGCCGATGACATATTCACCAGATCTGCATACCAAGTCCTGCGTGGCCACGCAGGAGCTATCAAGATCACCGACGCCCTCTCCTGCTTGATCCTGGCTATCAGCCTGGGGATGAGAGGAAATGGCGGGAACACATAAGCTAGTTTGAAGGTCCAAGGTGCTACTAGTGCATCCACTAGAGCCGCCTTGGGATCCCTGGATCTGGCCCCGTAGCAAGGAACTTTGAAGTTCTGACGAGAGGCCATCAGATCCATGTCTGGAATGCCCCACAGGTGAGTGACTTGGGCAAAGATTTCCGGATGGAGTTCCCACTCCCCCGGATGCAATGTCTGACGACTCAGAAAATCCGCTTCCCAATTTTCCACTCCTGGGATGTGGATAGCAGACAGGTGGCAGGAGTGAGACTCCGCCCAAAGAATAATTTTGGTTACTTCTTCCATCGCTAGGGAACTCCTTGTTCCCCCCTGATGGTTGATGTACGCAACAGTCGTCATGTTGTCTGATTGAAACCGAATGAACCTGGTCCTCGCAAGCTGGGGCCAGGCCTGGAGCGCATTGAATATCGCTCTCAGTTCCAGAATATTTATCGGTAGAAGAGATTCTTCCCGAGACCAAAGACCCTGAGCTTTCAGGGATCCCCAGACCGCGCCCCAGCCTATCAGACTGGCGTCGGTCGTGACAATGACCCACTCTGGTCTGTGGAACATCATCCCTTGAGACAGATTGTCCAGGGACAGCCACCAACGGAGTGAGTCTCTGGTCCTCTGATTTACTTGTATCTTCGGAGACAAGTCTGTATAGTCCCCATTCCACTGACTGAGCATGCACAGTTGTAATGGTCTTAGATGAATGCGCGCAAAAGGAACTATGTCCATCGCCGCCACCATCAACCCGATCACTTCCATGCACTGAGCTATGGAAGGAAGAGGAACGGAATGAAGTATCCGACAAGAGTCCAGAAGCTTTGTTTTTCTGGCCTCTGTTAGAAAGATCCTCATTTCTAAGGAGTCTATAATTGTTCCCAAGAAGGGAACCCTTGTTGACGGGGACAGAGAACTCTTTTCCACGTTCACTTTCCAGCCGTGAGATCTGAGAAAGGCCAGGACAATGTCCGTGTGAGCCTTTGCTTGAGGAAGGGACGACGCTTGAATCAGAATGTCGTCCAGGTAAGGTACTACTGCAATGCCCCTTGGTCTTAGCACCGCTAGAAGGGACCCTAGTACCTTTGTGAAAATCCTTGGAGCAGTGGCTAATCCGAAAGGAAGCGCCACGAACTGGTAATGTTTGTCCAGGAATGCAAACCTTAGGAACCGATGATGTTCCTTGTGGATAGGAATATGTAGATACGCATCCTTTAAATCCACCGTGGTCATGAATTGACCTTCCTGGATGGAAGGAAGGATAGTTCGAATGGTTTCCATCTTGAACGATGGGACCTTGAGAAATTTGTTTAAGATCTTGAGATCTAGGATTGGTCTGAACGTTCCCTCTTTTTTGGGAACTATGAACAGATTGGAGTAGAACCCCATCCCTTGTTCTCTTAATGGAACAGGATGAATCACTCCCATTTTTAACAGGTCTTCTACACAATGTAAGAACGCCTGTCTTTTTATGTGGTCTGAAGACAACTGCGACCTGTGGAACCTCCCCCTTGGGGGAAGTCCCTTGAATTCCAGAAGATAACCCTGGGAGACTATTTCTAGCGCCCAAGGATCCAGAACATCTCTTGCCCAAGCCTGAGCGAAGAGAGAGAGTCTGCCCCCCACCAGATCCGGTCCCGGATCGGGGGCCAATATTTCATGCTGTCTTGGTAGCAGTGGCAGGTTTCTTGGCCTGCTTTCCCTTGTTCCAGCCTTGCATTGGTCTCCAAGCTGGCTTGGCCTGAGAAGTATTACCCTCTTGCTTAGAGGACGTAGCACCTTGGGCTGGTCCGTTTTTACGAAAGGGACGAAAATTAGGTCTATTTTTTGCCTTGAAAGGCCGATCCTGAGGAAGGGCGTGGCCCTTACCCCCAGTGATATCAGAGATAATCTCTTTCAAGTCAGGACCAAACAACGTTTTCCCCTTGAAAGGAATGTTTAGTAGCTTGTTCTTGGAAGACGCATCAGCCGACCAAGATTTCAACCAAAGTGCTCTGCGCGCCACAATAGCAAACCCAGAGTTCTTAGCCGCTAACTTAGCCAATTGCAAAGAGGCGTCTAGAGTGAAAGAATTAGCCAATTTGAGAGCATTGATTCTGTCCATAATCTCCTCATAAGGAGGAGAGTCACTATCGAGCACCTTAAGCAGTTCATCAAACCAGAAATATGCGGCAGTAGTGACAGGGACAATGCATGAAATGGGTTGTAGAAGGTAACCCTGCTGAACAAACATCTTTTTAAGCAAACCTTCTAATTTTTTATCCATAGGATCTTTGAAAGCACAACTATCCTCTATGGGAATAGTGGTGCGTTTGTTTAAAGTAGAAACCGCTCCCTCGACCTTGGGGACTGACTGCCATAAGTCCTTTCTAGGGTCGACCATAGGAAACAATTTTTTAAATATGGGGGGAGGGACGAAAGGAATACCGGGCCTTTCCCATTCTTTATTAACAATGTCCGCCACCCGCTTGGGTATAGGAAAAGCTTCTGGGAGCCCCGGCACCTCTAAGAACTTGTCCATTTTACATAGTTTCTCTGGGATGACTAAATTTTCACAATCATCCAGAGTGGATAATACCTCCTTAAGCAAAATGCGGAGATGTTCCAATTTAAATTTAAATGTAATCACATCAGATTCAGCCTGCTGAGAAATGTTCCCTAAATCAGTAATTTCTCCCTCAGACAAAACCTCCCTGGCCCCCTCAGATTGGGTTAGGGGCCCTTCAGAGATATTAATATCAGCTTACGCTGACAAGGGTTCATTTTGGCTAAAATGTTTTTGACAGAATTATCCATTACAGCCGTTAATTGTTGCATAGTAAGGAGTATTGGCGCGCTAGATGTACTAGGGGCCTCCTGAGTGGGCAAGACTCGTGTAGACGAAGGAGGGAATGATGCAGTACCATGCTTACTCCCCTCACTTGAGGAATCATCTTGGGCATCATTGTCATTATCACATAAATCACATTTATTTAAATGAATAGGAATTCTGGCTTCCCCACATTCAGAACACAGTCTATCTGGTAGCTCAGACATGTTAAACAGGCATAAACTTGATCAGAAAGTACAAAAAACGTTTTAAAATAAAACCGTTACTGTCACTTTAAATTTTAAACTGAACACACTTTATTACTGCAATTGCGAAAAAACATGAAGGAATTGTTCAAAATTCACCAAATTTTCACCACAGCGTCTTAAAGCTTTGAAAATATTGCACACCAATTTTGGAAGCTTTAACCCTTAAAATAACGGAACCGGAGCCGTTTTAAGCTTTAAACCCCTTTACAGTCCCTGGTATCTGCTTTGCTGAGACCCAACCAAACCCAAAGGGGAATACGATACCAAATGACGCCTTCAGAAGTCTTTTATAAGTATCAGAGCTCCTCTCACATGCGACTGCATGCCATGCCTCTCAAAAACAAGTGCGCAACACCGGCGCGAAAATGAGACTCTGCCTATGCTTTGGGAAAGCCCCTAAAGAATAAGGTGTCTAAAACAGTGCCTGCCGATATTATTATATCAAAATACCCAGATAAAATGATTCCTCAAGGCTAAATATGTGTTAATAATCAATCGATTTAGCCCAGAAAAAGTCTACAGTTTAAATAAGCCCTTGTGAAGCCCTTATTTACAATCGTAATAAACATGGCTTACCGGATCCCATAGGGAAAATGACAGCTTCCAGCATTACATCGTCTTGTTAGAATGTGTCATACCTCAAGCAGTAAGAGACTGCACTCTGTTCCCCCAACTGAAGTTAATTGCTCTCAACAGTCCTGTGTGGAACAGCCATGGATTTTAGTTACGGTTGCTAAAATCATTTTCCTCATACAAACAGAATTCTTCATCTCTTTTCTGTTTCTGAGTAAATAGTACGTACCAGCACTATTTGAAAATAACAAACTCTTGATTGAATAATGAAAAACTACAGTTAAACACTAAAAAACTCTAAGCCATCTCCGTGGAGATGTTGCCTGTACAACGGCAAAGAGAATGACTGGGGTAGGCGGAGCCTAGGAGGGATCATGTGACCAGCTTTGCTGGGCTCTTTGCCATTTCCTGTTGGGGAAGAGAATATCCCACAAGTAAGGATGACGCCGTGGACCGGACACACCTATGTTGGAGAAATTATATCATTTTCTGCTATCCAAAACACAAATTAAATGCACAATTGTAAATAAATGTATTTAATGATAATTTGTGCAATAAACATTGAAAACATTTAATATTAGTTAATTTTATCTTACTATTTTGGATTAAATTTTATTTAGGTGGTCAGTGAAACCAGCCAGATGGTGCACCCATTAAAAAAGTCTTGGGCAGAACAATGGGTGTTCCCCATTTATTAGAGATAATCTGCAACCCTCTGAAAAGATAGACTAGCGAGGTACGAAGACAGGGCATCCTTAGGTACTGACTCAGGAAGGATTGCAATTAGGAAGCTCAATTCAAGGGACACTCAAGTCAAAATTAATCTTTCATGATTCAGATAGAGCATGTGATTTTAAACAATTTTCCAATTTACTTACATTAATAACATGTGAGGTCTTTTTATAGTTACACTTTTTCAGTGAGCTTTTTCAGCTCCTACTGAGCATGTGCAAGAATTCACAGAATATACGTATATGCATTTGTGATTGGCTGATCGCTGTCACATGATACAGGGGCAGTGAAATAGACATAACTTTGAAATTTGTCAGAAAAAAAATTTGCTACTCATTTGAAGTTCAGACTAAGTGCTATTGCATTGTCTTTTATCAGACATTTGTTGATTATGCAAATAAACTGTATTTACGGATTCTAAAACCATCCAAGACAATGAGCAAGTGGGGGAGTACAGAATACCCTCTGCACCTGAAATATGATTATTGAGCTGTCCTCCACATTGAAGTGATTAAAGGGACAGTCATATTTCTTCACCATAAGCGAAAAATAAAGGCAATACATATTGTCGTCTTCAACTCACTATGAATATAAAAAAGCAAATATCCTATACCATATGGGGATAAGACTGTCAGGCATATTTAGTAAAGCATCCATCAAAATCATGTTGATTCAATATAGTTTATAAAAAGTCCCTTTTAAATCACATATAAAGTATTCTATGTGCATACATTATATAGCAATAATTTACCACTGCAAAAGGTGCACAGAAATGCTTTAAAGCCATTTAAACTAATCTTTCTATTTGTACAGCGGGTTTTGAATGGCTCTTTAACTATGTGTTTAACCCCTCTGGGTTAAACACAGAGGTGCAATGTCGCTAGTGATACAATGACATGCTCTAACAAATTAAAGAATGGAATTTTATCACTATAATGGCCTTTTAAGAATGCATGCACTATCTGAAACATGGAAGTTTAAATTAAAATCTCTTTAACATTCTCAGATTTCAAAATCACTGATTCATTTACTCATGCGAGGTCACTACTTTTGTAATATACACAGTCTGTTAACATCTCAACCAATCACAAATTCCACTGCCAAAACTATACCCTATTTACAGTGGTGCGTCACTGAGTGTCATTTAATTGGCCCCACGTACTGTTCCGTTTAAAATAAAACAGAACATTTTTGATGTTAACAGACATTGCATATCCTTTATTTGTGTGTTTTTCTTTACTATGCCTAGGTGGTGAGCATTTACTTTCGTTTTAATTGCTTTTTCTAATACTGTGCACAACACTAAGAAAAATAATCATAAGAATACATTTCTACCAATACTGACTAATAACCAAGATAACAAAACATTGCAATTCCCACTTTTTAAGAACATAAATATATTATGTTCTTTCTCACAACAGGTCAAATTATTTTGGGATAGGCCATGAACCCTTAAAAGCTAATGTATTTTGATTTGAGTAATAAATGACGTTAAAAATGCCCTGAAATATTTTTAATGAAAAAAAATGCTCTTTTTTTCCTTTTCTTCCCTTCCTTCTACCAGCTTGGCACCAACATGCTGGCATTGCAAGACATATTAGATGTGAAATTGGCTGTAGAAAAAATTGCACATTTGTGGAAGAACTGATAAACAAATCTACATATGGTTTGTTGTTTACAAGGTTTTATAATTATTTAAATTTGCTTTAAAAAGTAATAATTTAAATTCAAATGATTTTTTATAAGATAGCAGTGTTCTAAAACATGTAGGAAGAAAATATTTAGTTTTTTGACAAACAACATAACTATTTAAAGCTATGTCAAATGTTCTCATTTCTACTCATTCATCCATAAAGTAACATGAAAAATATATATTTTTTTAAATTTTGTATATAAAAGAACATATTAGAACCAAAAAATAAAAAACACAAAAGAATTAATGCCAACCATTAATGGGCATGTTTCTTAGAGCAAATCTACTGGATGACTTAAAGGGATATGAAACCCACATTTTTTCTTTCATGATTTAAAAAGAGAATGCAATTTTAAACATCTTTCTAATTTACTTTTATTATCTAATGTGTTTTATTCACTTGATATTCTCTGCTGAAAAGCATATCTAGATATGCGCAGTAGCTGCTGATTGTGATTGGCTCACCCATGTGCATTGCTTTTACTTCAAATAAGGATATCTAAAAAACGAAGCAAAATAAATAATAGAAGTAAATTGTAATGTTGTTTAAATTTGTATGTTCTATCTGAATCATGAAAGAAAGATTTTGGGTTTAGTGGCCCTTTAAGGCTTGGCGTCTGTTGTAATGCAAAATGCATTCAGACATGTGATAACTGCTTCAGTAATAACTATATTTCTTTCATGTAATTGGCAAGAGTCCATGAGCTAGTGATGTATGTGATTTACAATCCTACCAGTAGGGGCAAAGTTTCCCAAACCTCAAAATGCTTATAAATACACCCCTCACCACACCCACAATTCAGTTTTTACAAATTTTGTCTCCTATGGAGGTGGTGAAGTAAATTTGTGCTTGATTTTTATGATTTCTTCTATGATAAGCGCTTCTAAGCATTCTGAAGCCCAATTCCTCTCAGTGTACAGTGTTTGCCAGAGGGATGTGAAGAGAGTATCGCCTATTGATTTCCCTCACGGGGATCTATTTCTAGGTTCTCTGTTATCAGTCGTAGGGATTCATCTCCTACCTCCCTTTTCAGATCGACGATATACTCTTATATACCATTACCTGTGCTGATAGTTTTCAGTACTGGTTTGGCTATCTGCTATATGTGGATGGGTGTCTTATTTGTGCTAGTACAGTATCTGTTGTTCCTTCGACATCTAAAGCAGTGATTTGCAACCTTTTTTTTGCCGTGGCACACCTTTTTACATTATAAAATCCTGTGGCACACCACCATCCCAAAATTTTACAAAATCACACATTGTAGCCTAATACAGGATATATATACAGTATATATATATATATATATATATATATATATATATATATATATATATACACACACACACACTGTACTGTGCTGTCATGCCATGCCTCCTACAAACTATACATGACATATTGACATTCATTCACAAACAATTATAATTATTGTCTGTGAATGAATGTCAATGTCATGGTTGTAAATGATGCCTGATGAGCCTGTCACATACCTCCCAATATTTCAAAATTTGAAAGAGGGACACCCCCGCACTGTTGTCAGTCTGCCGCGGCACACCTGAGGATCTTTCACGGCACACTAGTGTGCCACGGCACACTGGTTGAAAAACACTGATCTAAAGTACATGATATCCCTGTTGATATGAAAAATGATATTGCTGATGCGATAAAGAAGGCTATTGTTGCTATACCGCCTTCAAATAAACGTAAAAGGTCTTTTAAAACTGATGAAATTTGTAATGACTGACAACATACTGATATATCAACCTCTGATGAGGATCTCTCTGATTCGGAAGATCCTACTTCAGACATTGACGCTGATAAATCAACTTATCTTTTTAAGTTTGAGTATATTCGTTCTTTGTTAAAAGAAGTGTTGATAACTTTGGATATTGAGGAGTCTGGACCTCTTGATAATAAATCCAGTAAACGTTTAAATTCTGTCTATAAACTTCCTGTGATTACTCCTGAGGTTTTTCTTGTTCCTGATGCTATTTCTAATGTTATTGCTAAGGAATGGTCTAAGCCTGTTCCTTCTTCAAGGTTTAAAAAGTTGTATCCTTTACCAGTAGTTAAGTTAGAGTTTTGGGAAAAAGTCCCTAAGGTTGATAGGTTATTTCTACTCTTGCTAAGCGAACTACTATTCCTATGGAAGATAGTACCTCTTTTAAGGATCCTTTAGATCAATTGAATCTTATCTAAGGAAAGCTTATTTACATATTCTCAGATCTGCCATTTCAATGGCTGATTTTGCGGCTGCATCAACTTGGTTGGATAGCTTAGCACAACGGGAAAAAGATTCTGATTTGCATAGCATTGCTCGTTTGCTTCAACATGCTAATCATTTTATCTGTGATGCTATTTTTGTTATCATCAAGATTGATATTAAATCTATGTCTTTGGCTATTTTAGCTAGAAGGGCAAGGGTGATCTCCAAGATCATAATGGAACAATTGCATGTGTTTCTGATAGCACCAGCATGGCCTCACAGGCTTTGGTATGCGGATCTTGTCCGGGTGTCCAGTTGCCAACCTTGGTCACTTCCTTTAAGGCCAGACCTTCTGTCTCAGAATCTCAAATCGCTAAATTTGAAGGTATGGAAATTTAGAGGTTTTTCTGCCTCAATGATTAATACTAATCTTGTAAGTCTGTTTCAAGGAAGATTTATTATCGGGTTTGGAAAACCTATATTTCATGGTGTTCTTCTCATAAAGTCTCTTGGCATTCTTTTAGAATTCCTAGAATTTTACAGTTTCATCAGGATGGTTTGGATAAAGGTTTGTCTGCAAGTACTTTGAAGGGACAAATCTCTGCTCTTTCTGTTTTATTTCATTGAAAGATTGCTAAACTTCCTGATATTCACTGTTTTGTTCAGGCTTTGGTTCGTATCAAGCCTGTTGTTAAATCAATCTCTCCTCCTTGGAGTCTTAATTTGGTTTTGAAGGCTTTGTAGGCTCCTCCTTTTGAGCCTATGCATTTTTTGGATATTAAACTACTTTCTTGGAAAGTGTTATTTCTTTTGGCTATCTCTTCAGCTAGAAGAGTTTCTGAATTGTCTGCTCTCTCTTGTGAGTCTCCTTTTCTGATTCTCTATCAGGATAAGGCTGCTTTGCGGACTTCGTTTAAATTTCTTCCTAAGGTTGAGAATTCTAACCAGAGTAGTAGAAAAATTGTTGTTCCTTCCTTGTGTCCTAATCCTAAGAAAACTCTTAAAAGATCTTTACATTCTTTGGATGTTGTAAGAGATTTGAAATATTATGTCGAAGCTACTAAAGATTTCAGGAAGACTTCTAGTCTATTTGTTGTTTTTTTTGGTCCTAGGAAAGGTCAGAAAGCCTCTGCCATTTCTTTGGCATCTTGGTTAAAACTTTTGATTCACAAGGCTTATTTGGAGGCGGGACAGTCTCCACCTCAGAGAATTACAGCTCATTCTACTAGATCAGTTGCCACTTCTTGGGCTTTTAAAAATGAAGCTTCGGTTGATCAGATTTGTAAAGCAGCAACTTGGTCTTCTTTGCATCCATTTACTAAATTTTACAATTTTGATGTATTTGCTTCTTCTGAAGCAGTCTTTTGTAGAAAAGTTCTTCAGGCAGCTGTCTCAGTTTGATTCTTCTGCTTATGATTTAAGTTTTTTTCTTGAAATTTTGAAAGAAACTTATTATTTTGTTTGGATTTAATTTTCTCAGCGGAAATAGCTGTTGTTATTTTATCCCTCCCTCTATAGTGACTCTTCTGTGGTCTTCCACATCTTGGGTATTTCTATCCCATATGTCACTAGCTCATGGACTCTTGCCAATTACATGAAAGAAAACATAATTTATGTAAGAACTTACCTGATAAATTAATTTTTTTCATATTGGCAAGAGTCCATGAGGCCCACCCTTTTTATGGTGGTTATGATTTTTGTATAAAAGCACAATTATTTTTCCAGTTCCTCTTTTTGTATGCTTTTTTACTTTACTTTAATCACCCCACTACTTGGCTATTCGTTAAACTGAATATACACACACACACATATATATATATGACACTTGGACATTACTATATATATATATATATATATATATATATATATATATATATATATATATATATATATATATATATATATATATAAAAGTACACACACACACACATATACATATGCATATATATATATATATATATATATATATATATATATATATATATATACACACACACACACACACATACAAACACAGTCGCCGGTTTACAGACATCCAACTTAAGTACAACTTTGAGAAAATAGAGCTTTATCGCCGATCCTTCTCTCCATGATAACTCAAAATCCAATTGTTACAAGGACAGAAAGTGATGTAAAATTTTCTGAACAGGGGCACAGATAGCAAAACAAACTTCTAAAAAAATGGCTAGAGTTTCACCTAAAAAAGTGCCTGTTCCAACTTACATACAAATTCAACTTAAGAACAAACCTACAGAACCAATCTTGATCGTAACCTGGTGACTGCCTGTGTGTGTGTGTGTGTGTGTGTGTGTGTGTGTGTGTGTGTGTGTGTGTATATATATATATATATATATATATACACACATACACACACACACACACACATATGTACATATATATATATATATATATATCTACACACACATGGTTGTTATGCCCTTAAGGACCAGCGACATACCCACGAGTGGGGCACTGCAGAAATAGATTTGCAGAGCTACTGATGCAGAGAGGGCCACTCTGGGGCCCTCTCTGCCTCGGACAGCATTGGTGCCGATTGTTGGTGGGTGGGAGCGTAAGGAGGGAGGCGGGTGGGCGCGGGAGGAGGGCGGGAACGCTACGCAGCAGGGAAAACAAAACAATAAGAGCCGGGAAGTGAGGTGGTAGGAGGGAGAAAGGGCAATAAGGGCGATCCTATGTGGGATCAAGGGAAAGGGATCTGAGAGGGCGCAGGGTAATGGGGGGGGGGGGGGGGCAGCTACACTACAGGAAAAAAAATGTTTGTTTTTTTTTACAAAAATCTGCCTAATTTGCAACAAACTGGGTACTGGCAGACAGCTGCCAGTACCTAAGATGGTGTCAAGTAGGTAAAGGGGGGAGGGTTAGAGAGCTCTTGGGGGGGGGGAATCAGGTAGGCTGGGGGGTAAAAGCGTATCCTACACTGCAGAAAATATTAAATATACATATTAAAAAAAAAGCGCAACATTTTATTTTAGTACTGGCAGACTTTCTGCCAGTACTTAAGATGAGGTGACAATTGTGGGGTGGGGGAGGGAAGAGAGTTGATGTGTCAGGTGGGAGGCTGATCTCTACACTAAAGCTAAAATTAACCCTACAAGCTACCTAATTCATCCCTTCACTGCTGGGCAAAATATAAGTATGGTGCGCAGCGGCATTTAGCGGCCTTCTAATTACAAAAAAGCAATGTCAAAGCGATCTATGTCTGCTATTTCTGAACAAAGGGGATCCCAGAGAAGAATTTACAACAATTTGTACCATGATTACATAAGCTGTTTGTAAATAACGATTTTTTTAATTTGATCGCATTTGGCGGTGAAATGGTGGCATGAAATATACCAAAATGGGCCCAGATCAATACTTTGGGTTGTCTAATAAAATAAAATATATCGTTTTGATAGGTAAATATAAAAAAGGCTCTATTTCTGTTTAAATGTAGTGATGGCAAAAATGCTAAAAATGCTCTGATCATTTGGGGAAGTTTTTGTCTGAAATGCCCGGACCTTAAGGGGTTAAATGCTTGCTGTCTGAAAATGTACCAGAAATGCAGTTTTATCAGACAGGAATCTACCTACTTTGTTTCTGCTTCATAAAGCCAGCAATTTGAATCCAAACAATTGAAAGGAAAATAAATTAACATTTTCTTTAAAGTTTGTATTCAGGATTTTGGAGATGTTAAATTCTAATCATATCATAGCTTATTGTACAAAAGAATACATCTCAGTGAGTTTAAAAAAAAATCATAAGCCTGTACTGTGCAAATAAATTATAGCAAGTTTTGCTATGGAACATCATATCCACAGCAAAATATGTAAAGTAAAAACAGAATTTATGCTTACCTGATAAATTACTTTCTCTTGTGATGTATCGAGTCCACGGATTCATCCTTTACTTGTGGGATATTCTCCGTCCCAAAGGAAGTGGCAAAGAGAGCACACAACAGAGCTGTCCATATAGCTCCCCCTCTAGCTCCACCCCCCAGTCATTCGACCGAAGGTTAGGAAGAAAAAGGAGAAACAATAGGGTGCAGTGGTGACTGTAGTTTAAACAAAAAAACTACCTGACTTAATAGCCAGGGCGGGCCGTGGACTCGATACATCACAAGAGAAAGTAATTTATCAGGTAAGCATAAATTCTGTTTTCTCTTGTAAGATGTATCGAGTCCACGGATTCATCCTTTACTTGTGGGATACCAATACCAAAGCTTTAGGACAAGGATGAAGGGAGGGAACAAGACAGGTACCTTAAACGGAAGGCACCACTGCTTGTAAAACCTTTCTCCCAAAAATAGCCTCCGAAGAAGCAAAAGTATCGAATTTGTAAAATTTGGAAAAAGTATGACAGCGAAGACCAAGTCGCTGCCTTACAAATCTGTTCAACAGAAGCCTCATTTTTAAAAGCCCATGTGGAAGCCACTGCTCTGGTAGAATGAGCAGTAATGGTTTCAGGAGGCTGCTGGCCAGCAGTCTCATAGGCCGAACGGATGATGCTTTTCAGCCAAAAGGAAAGAGAGGTAGCAGTCGCCTTCTGACCTCTCTTCTTACTAGAATAGATAACAAACAATGAAGTTGTTTGTCTGAAATCCTTAGTTGCTTGCAAATAGAACTTTAAAGCACGAACCACATCAAGATTGTGTAACAGACGTTCCTTCTTCGAAGAAGGATTAGGGCACAGAGAAGGAACAACAATTTCCTGGTTAATATTCTTATTAGACACAACCTTAGGAAGAAAACCGGGTTTGGTACGCAAAACTACCTTATCTGCATGGAAAACCAGGTAAGGTGAATCACACTGTAAAGCAGATAACTCTGAAACTCTTCGAGCAGAAGAGATAGCTACCAAAACTTTCCAAGAGAAAAGCTTAATATCTATGGAATGTAAAGGTTCAAACGGAACCCCTTGCAGAACTGAAAGAACTAAATTCAGACTCCATGGCAGAGTCACAGGTCTATAAACAGGCTTGATTCTGACTAAACGCTTGAACGTCTGGTACCTCTGCCAGACGTTTGTGTAAAAGAATAGACAAAGCAGATATCTGTCCTTTTAAGGAACTAGATGATAATCCTTTCTCCAATCCTTCTTGGAGAAAAGACAATATCCTGGGAATCCTAATTTTACTCCATGAGTAACCCTTGGATTCGCACCAAAAAACAGAATTTATGCTTACCTGATAAATTACTTTCTCCAACGGTGTGTCCGGTCCACGGCGTCATCCATAACTTGTGGGAATATTCTCTTCCCCAACAGGAAATGGCAAAGAGCACAGCAAAAGCTGTCCATATAGTCCCTCCTAGGCTCCGCCCACCCCAGTCATTCGACCGACGGACAGGAGAAAAAAACAGGAGAAACTATAAGGTGCCGTGGTGACTGTAGTTAAAGAAAGAAATTCATCAAACCTGATTAAAAAAAAACCAGGGCGGGCCGTTGACCGGACACACCGTTGGAGAAAGTAATTTATCAGGTAAGCATAAATTCTGTTTTCTCCAACAATGGTGTGTCCGGTCCACGGCGTCATCCATAACTTGTGGGAACCAATACCAAAGCTTTAGGACACGGATGAAGGGAGGGAGCCAATCAGGTTACCTAAACAGAAGGCACCACGGCTTGCAAAACCTTTCTCCCAAAAATAGCCTCCGAAGAAGCAAAAGTATCAAATTTGTAGAATTTGGCAAAAGTGTGCAGGGAAGACCAAGTCGCTGCCTTACATATCTGATCAACAGAAGCCTCGTTCTTGAAGGCCCATGTGGAAGCCACAGCCCTAGTAGAGTGAGCTGTGATGCGCTCAGGAGGCTGCCGTCCGGCAGTCTCGTAAGCCAATCGGATGATGCTTTTCAGCCAAAAGGAAAGAGAGGTAGCAGTAGCTTTTTGACCTCTCCTCTTGCCAGAATAAACGACAAACAGAGAAGACATTTGTCTGAAATCCTTTGTTGCTTCTAAATAGAAC